>NC_091286.1:23754759-24009759 GCF_032444005.1 Ranitomeya imitator | reverse complement strand
CTCTTCCCTGTAGATACATTAGATTTTGGAATTAGACTTCGTGTTCTGACTTCTCACATTTCAAGTCCTCTGCTTGTATTCACTGAATGGGATTGTCTGGAGGATGAAGACCTGACAAAAGGGCCGTGACGTGTCACAAGAAAGAACTATAACCCTCAGCAGGTCCTATCAGCTCAGACTGGGGGTTGCACTTTCGGCTGGTGTTGTCTCCAACCTTTGACTTTGGCATGCAGCAATTACAGAATAAAACAAAAAAATATAGAAAAATCAGAATATGAGCGTTTCCCCCATCATGGACACCACAATGCGTGAGGTCCCCCTCGGCACATGTGCAGGTACGGGGATCACCTTCTTCTCAGGCTCTCCGTCAGGCTCGGGGTGTACGATCTCCTGGACTCAGACGCAGATCGGAATTCTCCGCTGTGAGACGCAGAAGGGATTTTCTCAATCAAGTCGTCGGCTACTATGAAGAAAAAAGGCCAAAAGCAATCACCAAAATGAGCGAAAAGCTACATAACAAAATGAATCTGTGGGTGACGGAAGATATCATGGAAAAGCCACAAAATCACAATGACCCGGAGACTCTTCTGCTCCCCGGCCATTAAAACACCATGACCCGGCCACCAACAAGAAGCATCATTACTGGGAAGACCAGCTGATATGTTGACAGGTCATACTGAAGGAAATTGTGATCTCACACCAAAATTGTTGTCAAGAACATGTGGTCTCCACCCCCCCACCCAAACATTTTCTTGGTCTCTCTACAGGAAGTGGGGGCAGGTCTTTGTCTCTACAGGAAGTGGGGGCGGGTCTTTGTCTCTACAGGAAGTAGGGGCAGGTCTTTGTCTCTACAGGAAGTGGGGGTGGGTCTTTGTCTCTACAGGAAGTGGGGGGCGGGTCTTTGTCTCTACAGGAAGTAGGGGAGGGTCTTTGTCTCTACGGGAAGTGGGGGCGGGTCTTTGTCTCTACAGGAAGTAGGGATGGGTCTTTACCTCTACAGGAAGTAGGGGCGGGTCTTTGTCTCTACAGGAAGTGGGGGGCGGGTCTTTGTCTCTACAGGAAGTAGGGGCGGGTCTTTATCTCTACAGAAGTGGGGGTGGGTCTTTGTCTCTACAGGAAGTGGAGGCGGGTCTTTGTCTCTACAGGAAGTAGGGATGGGTCTTTACCTCTACAGGAAGTGGGGGCGGGTCTTTGTCTCTACAGGAAGTGGGGGGCGGGTCTTTGTCTCTACAGGAAGTAGGGGAGGGTCTTTGTCTCTAGAGGAAGTGGGGGTGGGTCTTTGTCTCTACAGGAAGTAGGGGCAGGTCTTTGTCTCTACAGGAAGTAGGGGAGGGTCTTTGTCTCTACAGGAAGTGGGGGTGGGTCTTTGTCTCTACAGGAAGTAGGGGAGGGTCTTTGTCTCTACAGGAAGTGGGGGTGGGTCTTTGTCTCTACAGGAAGTGGGGGGCGGGTCTTTGTCTCTACAGGAAGTAGGGGAGGGTCTTTGTCTCTACAGGAAGTGGGGGCGGGTCTTTGTCTCTACAGGAAGTGGAGGCGGGTCTTTGTCTCTACAGGAAGTAGGGATGGGTCTTTACCTCTACAGGAAGTGGGGGTGGGTCTTTGTCTCTACAGGAAGTGGGGGACGGGTCTTTGTCGCTACAGGAAGTAGGGGAGGGTCTTTGTCTCTAGAGGAAGTGGGGGTGGGTCTTTGTCTCTACAGGAAGTAGGGGCAGGTCTTTGTCTCTACAGGAAGTAGGGGAGGGTCTTTGTCTCTACAGGAAGTGGGGGTGGGTCTTTGTCTCTACAGGAAGTAGGGGAGGGTCTTTGTCTCTACAGGAAGTGGGGGTGGGTCTTTGTCTCTACAGGAAGTGGGGGGCGGGTCTTTGTCTCTACAGGAAGTAGGGGAGGGTCTTTGTCTCTACAGGAAGTGGGGGTGGGTCTTTGTCTCTACAGGAAGTAGGGATGGGTCTTTACCTCTACAGGAAGTGGGGGCGGGTCTTTGTCTCTACAGGAAGTAGGGGAGGGTCTTTGTCTCTACAGGAAGTGGGGGTGGGTCTTTGTCTCTGCAGGAAGTAGGGGCAGGTCTTTGTCTCTACAGGAAGTAGGGGAGGGTCTTTGTCTCTACAGGAAGTGGGGGTGGGTCTTTGTCTCTACAGGAAGTGGGGGGCGGGTCTTTGTCTCTACAGGAAGTAGGGGAGGGTCTTTGTCTCTACAGGAAGTGGGGGCGGGTCTTCGTCTCTACAGGAAGTGGGGGCGGGTCTTTGTCTCTACAGGAAGTAGGGGCGGGTCTTTGTCTCTACAGGAAGTAGGGGCGGGTCTTTGACTCAAACAGGAGCTCCAATACCCTCATAGGACCCTGTTTATAGTGAGCATAGACTGTATATACTCATAGATAATAGGTCAACTCTTACTCTGCCCAAATCCACCATTTCCGTTCATGAAGTTGATGAAAGCTTCCAGAATTGTACACAGGTTCATCACCAGCACCAGGTCTTGTACTGGGAACGCTAAGTTGTCTTTACGCTTATGAATGAATCGGATTCCCTCATCAACGCTCTTGTTGAGCAGCAATGTCAAATATTGGACCCCGTCTGTAGGGACTTTCTTGGATATTTTCATCAGCCAAGTCTTGACAAAGGGTCGCCACCCTAGATCCACTGGATCCTATTAAGAAGGATTAGAATTAGCCAAATACGGTGCACATCAAGGATCTCAGAATAGAGAAACCTCTCCAGAAGACCATCGCTAGGAGACGACCTCCACCATGACCTAGGGGTTTTAGATCCATTCTCTGGGGAGACAACCCATTGTTCCCAAGGTATTAGTACACTGATGGCATGTGAGCCAAGAGACGACGGAAGGACATGGTGGGCACCAGAAACAACCCAACAAGACTATAGAAATGTCCGCCAATATACGTAGACCCTGAAGGAGACTGTCATGAACAATGGTCTGCTCCCTTAACTTTGGCCAAATTGAGGGACAGAAAACCAGGAAAGGAGGCTACCAATTTCATCTATCAGTGTCGTTCAGACCAAACTGATGAACCAATAATGTCATTACCAGGAATCTCAGTATTCTCACCATATACACCATGGCACAGCGGCTGACAGTAGCGGGGCTGGCCTGGGTCAGACTGTCCACCTCAAAAATCATCCTCATCCTCTGTGGAAGACGGATTCTTTCACTATTGGCCAAACAAAGTGTCCTTGTGTCATCTAGGACCGTGTTCAGATTCTCCACCCATAATGTGTCCACTGGACCGTCCAGGATTATCCAGTACCAGTCTGGGTCACCTAAACAGGACAACGTAAGGCAAGTTACCCAAAACTCAGGATCAGTAATGTAATGTATGTACACAGTGACTGCACCAGCAGAATAGTGAGTGCAGCTCTGGAGTATAATACAGGATGTAACTCAGGATCAGTAATGTAATATATGTACACAGTGACTGCACCAGCAGAATAGTGAGTGCAGCTCTGGGGTATAATACAGGATGTAACTCAGGATCAGTAATGTAATGTATGTACACAGTGACTGCACCAGCAGAATAGTGAATGCAGCTCTGTGGTATAATACAGGAGGTAACTCAGGATCGTAATGTAATGTATGTACACAGTGACTGCACCAGCAGAATAGTGAGTGCAGCTCTGGAGTATAATACAGGAGATAACTCAGGATCAGTAATGTAATGTATGTACACAGTGACTACACCAGCAGAATAGTGAGTGCAGCTCTGGAGTATAATACAGGATGTAACTCAGGATCAGTAATGTAATGTATGTACACAGTGACTGCACCAGCAGAATAGTGAGTGCAGCTCTGGGGTATAATACAGGAGGTAACTCAGGATCAGTAATGTAATGTATGTACACAGTGACTACAACAGCAGAATAGTGAGTGCAGCTCTGGAGTATAATACAGGATGTAACTCAGGATCAGTAATGTAATGTATGTACACAGTGACTGCACCAGCAGAATAGTGAGTGCAGCTCTGAAATATAATACAGGATGTCACTCAGGATCAGTAATATAATATATGTACACAGTGACTGCACCAGCAGAATAGTGAGTGCAGCTCTGAAATATAATACAGGATGTCACTCAGGATCAGTAATATAATGTATGTACACAGTGACTGCACCAGCAGAATAGTGAGTGCAGCTCTGGGGTATAATACAGGATATCACTCAGGATCAGTAATGTAATGTATGTACACAGTGACTACACCAGCAGAATAGTGAGTGCAGCTCTGGAGTATAATACAGGATGTAACTCAGGATCAGTAATGTAATGTATGTACACAGTGACTGCACCAGCAGAATAGTGAGTGCAGCTCTGGGGTATAATACAGGATATCACTCAGGATCAGTAATGTATTTTTCATAGTTGTATGAGAATAACCCGTCTTTGTGCTAACCTATGAGTGATATCACTGATTATGACGATTCTGAGAACAGAATGTAGAAATTAAATCCTTTTACCTTTAGACACAGATGATCCGTCCTCCATATATTCATCATTACTGTTCCCCTGCTACAAATTACAGGACACACAATATTAGAGGGGGCTCTGGTTTGTTGTACCACATACTAATACAATACACACACGGCCGGTGAATACAGTGGAGCGGAGAGCCGAGGGGCTGGGGACAGGCGGAGCGCCCGCGCGGTTGACCCCCATCCAGCATCTTAACATCACCATTATCTAATACCGCATACGGCACCTGTGCTGGGGTCCGGCTCGATGGCGTCGCTCCCCTCTCTTTGGCGGAGTGTTGAGTGAAGGTCCGTACAGCGGAGGCCAGGAGGCCGTCCGACCACTCCATGGTGTTGGGGTTGATTTCTCCGTACAGCTCTCCCAAACTCACACACTTCGGGTTTATGACAAACGTCTCCACTTTCTGTCTTCTTGTGACCATCTTAAAAATAAAAAATATGAAAACATGACAACGTAAACAAGAATAATCAGTCCGATATCCATGTAATACCGCCCCCCAGGTGTCGCATAATAGTACTCGCCATATAGTGCACCCATAATAGTACTCGCCATATAGTGCACCCATAATAGTTCTCGCCATATAGTGTCCCCATAATAGTTCTCGCCATATAATGTCCCCATAATAGTACACGCCATACAGTGCACCCATAATAGTACTCACCGTATAATGTCCCCATAATAGTACTCGCCCTATAGTGCATCCATAATAGTACTCGCCATATAGTGTCCCCATAATAGTACTCGTCATATAGTGCACCTATAATAGTACTCGCCATATAATGTCCCCATAATAGTACTCGCCCTATAGTGCATCCATAATAGTACTCGCCATATAGTGTCCCCATAATAGTACTCGCCATACAGGGCACCCATAATAGTACTCGCCATATAGTGCACCCATGATAGTACTCGCCATATAGTGTCCCCATAATAGTACTCGCCATATAGTTTCCCCATAATAGTACTCGCCATACCGTGCACCCATAATAGTACTCGCCATATAGTGCACCCATAATAGTACTCACCATATAATGTCCCCATAATAGTACTCGCCATACAGTGCACCCATAATAGTACTCGCCATATAGTGTCCCCATAATAGTACTCACCATATAGTGTTCCCAAAATAGTACTCGCCATATAGTGTCCCCATAATAGTACTCATCATATAGTGTCCCCATAATAGTACTCGCCATATAGTGCGCCCATAATAGTACTCACCATATAATGTCCCCATAATAGTACTCGCCATACAGTGCACCCATAATAGTACTCGCCATATAGTGTCCCCATAATAGTACTCACCATATAGTGTCCCCCAAAATAGTACTCGCCATATAGTGTCCCCATAATAGTACTCACCATATAGTGTCCCCAAAATAGTACTTGCCATATAGTGTCCCCATAATAGTACTCATCATATAGTGTCCCCATAATAGTACTCGCCATATAGTGTCCCCATAATAGTACTCGCCATATAGTGTCCCCATAATAGTACTCGCCATATAGTGTCCCCATAATAGTACTCATCATATCGTGTCCCCATAATAGTACTCATCATATCGTGTCCCCATAATAGTACTCGCCATATAGTGTCCCCATAATAGTACTCATCATATCGTGTCCCCATAATAGTACTCATCATATCGTGTCCCCATAATAGTACTCGCCATATAGTGTCCCCATAATAGAACTCGTCATATCGTGTCCCCATAATAGTACTCGCCATACAGTGCACCCATAATAGTACTCGCCATATAGTGTCCCCATAATAGTACTCGCCACAGTGTCCCCATAATAGTACTCGCCATAGTGTCCCCATAATAGTACTCGCCACATAGTGTCCCTATAATAGTACTCGCCACATAGTGTCCCCATAATAGTACTCGCCACATAGTGTCCCCATAATAGTACTCGCCACATAGTGTCCCCATAATAGTACTCGCCACATAGTGTCCCCATAATAGTACTCGCCATATAGTGTCCCCATAATAGTACTCGCCATACAGTGCACCCATAATAGTACTCGCCATATAGTGTCCCCATAATAGTACGCGCCATACAGTGCACCCATAATAGTACTCGCCATATAGTGTCCCCATAATAGTACTCACCATATAGTGTCCCCATAATAGTACGCGCCATACAGTGCACCCATAATAGTACTCGCCATATAGTGTCCCCATAATAGTACGCGCCATACAGTGCACCCATAATAGTACTCGCCATATAATGTCCCCATAATAGTACGCGCCATATAGTGTCCCCATAATAGTACGCGCCATACAGTGCACCCATAATAGTACTCGCCATATAGTGTCCCCATAATAGTACTCGCCATACAGTGCACCCATAATAGTACTCGCCATATAGTGTCCCCATAATACTACTCGCCATATAGTGCACCCATAATAGTACTCGCCATATAGTGTCCCCATAATAATACTTGCCATATAGTGTCCCCATAATAGTACTCGCCATACAGTGCACCCATAATAGTACTCGCCATATAGTGTCCCCATAATAGTACTCGCCATATAGTGCACCCATAATAGTACTCGCCATATAGTGTCCCCATAATAGTACTCGCCATATAATGTCCTATAACAGTGCCAGCTACACATTGAGTCTACAAGAGTGCTAGCCATATAGCCACACAGCACAACTATAAAACGGCCAGTGACTCGATAACATTACCAGCCATACAGTGTCCCCATAACAGTGCCAGCCATAGTGTCTCCATAATACCAGCCATACAGTGTCCCCATAACAGTGCCAGCCATAGTGTCTCCATAATACCAGCCATACAGAGTCCCCATAACAGTGCCAGCCATAGTGTCTCCATAATACCAGCCATACAGTGTCCCCATAACAGTGCCAGCCATAGTGTCTCCATAATACCAGCCATACAGTGTCCCCATAACAGTGCCAGCCATAGTGTCTCCATAATACCAGCCATACAGTGTCCCCATAACAGTGCCAGCCATAGTGTCTCCATAATACCAGCCATACAGAGTCCCCATAACAGTGCCAGCCATAGTGTCTCCATAATACCAGCCATACAGAGTCCCCATAACAGTGCCAGCCATAGTGTCTCCATAATACCAGCCATACAGAGTCCCCATAACAGTGCCAGCCATAGTGTCTCCATAATACCAGCCATACAGTGTCCCCATAACAGTGCCAGCCATAGTGTCTCCATAATACCAGCCATACAGTGTCCCCATAACAGTGCCAGCCATAGTGTCTCCATAATACCAGCCATACAGAGTCCCCATAACAGTGCCAGCCATAGTGTCTCCATAATACCAGCCATACAGTGTCCCCATAACAGTGCCAGCCATAGTGTCTCCATAATACCAGCCATACAGTGTCCCCATAACAGTGCCAGCCATAGTGTCTCCATAATACCAGCCATACAGTGTCCCCATAACAGTGCCAGCCAGTGTCTCCATAATACCAGCCATACAGTGTCCCCATAACAGTGCCAGCCATAGTGTCTCCATAATACCAGCCATACAGAGTCCCCATAACAGTGCCAGCCATAGTGTCTCCATAATACCAGCCATACAGTGTCCCCATAACAGTGCCAGCCAGTGTCTCCATAATACCAGCCATACAGTGTCCCCATAACAGTGCCAGCCATAGTGTCTCCATAATACCAGCCATACAGAGTCCCCATAACAGTGCCAGCCATAGTGTCTCCATAATACCAGCCATACAGTGTCCCCATAACAGTGCCAGCCATAGTGTCTCCATAATACCAGCCATACAGTGTCCCCATAACAGTGCCAGCTGCACAGTTTCCCCCACCAGTAGGGGGCAGGCCGCTCACACCTCACCCCAGCGCTGCTCTTCTGTGTGATGTGCTGAGCTCACGTCTGTCCTGATGGAGGAGCAGTAGGTAGATCGGGCCCCGCAGAGCGCAGGACTGGCCCCGGGCCTGGATATATTTATGGAGCAGCACCCTGAGAGCGGCGCTCACTTGTACTCTGATCCCATATCCCTCTGCTGACACTCACCGGCGGAGCGCTGCCTTCTGCTACCGCTGCAGGGAAGTGCAGCAAAGTCTTCTCCAAAACCCTCCGCACTGTGGTCTTCCCTCCTCCCGTGGGGCCCACGAGCATCACCCCGTGCCGAGCCTGAGCGGCATTGGAAGAACACAGCGTTACTTATAGGGGAAATAAACCTTCATGTTATTCGCAGAATTGTGTCCGGAATAGAAAGTTATAAAAGTTTATAAATCACTTTATTGTGGACACGATCTGTAGTCTGAAGGGATTCACTCACTTCTATGGGAGGGTGTGGTGCATGGGAGACTTTACAGAAAGGGGGAGGAGGTGAGCTGTGACATCATCTATAGTGAATGGTGGATCCTGTGTTATCTCCTGTATATAGAGGTGTTATCAGTCATTGTACAGGAGGAGGAGGTGAGCTGTGACATCACCTATTGTGAATGGTGGATCCTGTGTTATCTCCTGTATATAGAGGTGTTATCAGTCATTGTACAGGAGGAGGAGGTGAGCTGTGACATCACCTATTGTGAATGCTGCATCCTGTGTTATCTACTGTATATAGAGGTGTTATCAGTCATTGTACAGGAGGAGGTGAGATGTGACATCACCTATTGTGAATGGTGGATCCTGTGTTATCTACTGTATATAGAGGTGATATCAGTCATTGTACAGGAGGAGGAGGTGAGATGTGACATCACCTATTGTGAATGGTGGATCCTGTGTTATCTACTGTATATAGAGGTGTTATCAGTCATTGTACAGGAGGAGGAGGTGAGCTGTGACATCATCTATTGCGAGTGGTGGATCCTGTGTTATATGCTGTATATAGAGGTGATATCAGTCATTGTACAGGAAAAGGAGGTGAGCTATGACATCACCTATTGTGAATGGTGGATCCTGTGTTATCTACTGTATATAGAGGTGTTATCAGTCATTGTACAGGAGGCGGAGGAGGTGAGCTGTGACATCACCTATTGTGAATGGTGGATCCTGTGTTATCTACTGTATATAGAGGTGTTATCAGTCATTGTACAGGAGGAGGAGGTGACCTGTGACATCATCTATTGTGAATGGTGGATCCTGTGTTATCTACTGTATATAGAGGTGTTATCAGTCATTGTACAGGAGGCGGAGGAGGTGAGCTGTGACATCACCTATTGTGAATGGTGGATCCTGTGTTATCTACTGTATATAGAGGTGTTATCAGTCATTGTACAGGAGGCGGAGGAGGTGAGCTGTGACATCCCCTATTGTGAATGGTGGATCCTGTGTTATCTACTGTATATAGAGGGGTCATCAGACAATGATCTATCGCTGTAAGACCCTCGGTGGTCTCTCTCTGGCAGGACCTTCCCACCTTCTTACCATAATCTGGTGATAGAACTGGATCACCTTCTCCGTCTGACTTTCCCACGGCTGCAGACCTAATTCCCTCACAGACGCAGCGATGGCTTCCTGCAACACAGAGAGGAAGATACCGGAAAAGTCAGAGCAGAAAGTGTCGGTGATACATGAGGATGGCGGCTGAGCCGACACTGATAATGAGGGAGGAGAACCGATTATGGGGATGAAAAAACTAAACTGCTGGAACAAAGCAGCGTTTGCAGTAACGTCAGATTTGTAGGTGCCCCGAGCCCCCAGGGGGATAAAGAACAGACACAGCCACAAGATAAATGGGGACATTAGGACTTTTTTTGTGGATCACGAAATGTTGCGAGACATAGAACAATTCAAAGCCTAAAATAGAGGAGGAGGATTTCGCTTTGTCTCGATCCTTCTCGGTGAAGCAGTAACAGGTCGTTTTCTGGGAACAATGAGGAACTTTCGAACAGGGAGATCTCCGATTTGTGCGCTGGCACTGATACTCGAGGAGCAAATCTGCGGGGCGGTGACGCCGGTGCGGACATACACAGCATCGTATGGCGGTAAGGGACACGACTACATAGCTTCCCCGTCAGTACAGCAGATATGTGGCTTCCCCATGTGTCAGTCACAGCTGGAAAAACTTCACCTGTGGGTGCCAGGGGGGCGCCAGCGAGCCACTTTGAAATAGTCCAGGGTATTTATATATAGGCTACAGCTATGGGGTCACTGTGGCGTCACATGTGCGACGGGTCCTTGTGTCGCTGCAAAACAGGACCGTCACAAAATACTCCAATAATATCGCCATAGTCTGTATGGCGGCATTAAGTGTTCTGCCATAATGAGAAAAAGAGGCGAGCCGGAGGAGAGGGCACTACCGTACTTTACTTCCCGTTCATTTTGCTAATTTTACCTCTAATTTTTCGGTGCTTGCTTTCTGAAGGTTGACTCCCGGAAACAGGTCGGCCATGATGTTTTCAAAAAGTATCACATCTTCAGCCAAGAATTTGGGCAAGTTTGCTTCTTTGAGGGCTCTGATTATTATCAGCGTTTCATTCTCCGGGGAAAGTCTCGGGTTCTTCTCTCTGGATACACAGCAAACTTGTTAGCGGTGCAGGATCAGAAAATAAATCATGATATCATATCATTGTGATACATAATCCATAAATATAAGGCATAGGAATGGACAATAAAGGTGCGAATGACTAAAGGATTCGTCTTAAAGGGACAGTCCAACAATACACAAAATCGCTTATTTTTTGGGGGAAAGGGGGGGATAAATCCATACTATTTTTGTCCAATATCTTGATGGCGTCCGGCAGCTGAACCAACATCTAATTCTATAGAGGACGCCAAATAGTGAGCAGGAAGCTGGAGAGACAGAGGTGCAGGTCCGCTGCACAGGAGAGGCGACAGACTGTGCCCTATACGCAGCAGCGAGCAAGTCACAGGCAAAAAAAGAAAAAAGTTCTTATTTTATTTATATATACCCAAAGTGTTCTATTGAAAAATAAAATGACTCGCCCCATTAAAGGCGCCAGCAAAAAAAATGTATTCCAAAGGTTTTTCACTGTTCTCTTTTTAATATGGAATATGTTTATTTTATACCAAAAATTATTGTGGTGGAAATTCATCTTTACATTAATAAATGTAATCCATTGTTAAAGGTGTGTGGGTTTATTATTGAATCCAGTTCTTTTGTATGTTCCTGTATTTTGTATGAATAAATACTGCATACAAGTAGCTCCCCCTAGTGGTGGCTGCAGGCGGAGAATATTATATCATTTTAAAGGAACCTGCTTCGACTTTTTAGCCACCACCATTCCGTCATAACTGGGAGGCTTAATGGTGGGGCGCTTAACAATCGAACAGTTATGACCTATCCAAGTGATAGATGATGACTTGTATAGGGCTGATACCCCTTTAAGAGCACTGAGACCCTTCAGTCAATAGGGCGTAAAACAGTCTTGGACTGGTAATCTGCCTTGCTGAGTGGATTCCCAGTGGGCCTATCAATCTGCGGGCCACCTGCATGGTGAAATGCCAGTCCTGCAAAATGGGTACTAGGGCATTAGGACCTGGGAAGAGGGTAGAAAGGGCAGGCACAAGGCTGCTAACAGTGGGGGAGGCATAGAAAGGGCAGGCACAATGCTGCTAACATTGGGGGGAGGAAGGGAAGGGCAAGCACAATGCTGCTAACATTGGGGGGAGGAAGGGAAGGGCAAGCACAATGCTGCTGACAGTGGGGGGGGGAAGGGCAGGCACAATGCTGCTAATAGTAGGGGGGAGGGAAGGGCAAGCACAATGCTGCTAACATTGGGGGGAGGAAGGGAAGGGCAAGCACAATGCTGCTAACATTGGGGGGAGGAAGGGAAGGGCAAGCACAATGCTGCTAACATTGGGGGGAGGAAGGGAAGGGCAAGCACAATGCTGCTAACATTGGGGGGAGGAAGGGAAGGGCAAGCACAATGCTTCTGACAGTGGGGGGGGGAAGGGCAGGCACAATGCTGCTGACAGTGGGGGGGGGAAGGGCAGGCACAATGCTGCTATTAGTGAGGAGAGTGTAAGAAGGGCAGGCACAAGGCTGCTAACAGTGGGGGGAGGAAGGGAAGGGCAAGCACAATGCTTCTGACAGTGGGGGGAGGAAGGGAAGGGCAGGCACAATGCTGATGACAGTTGGGGGAAAGTGGGAGGGGCAGGCACAATGCTGACAGTGGGGGGAGGGTGGGAAGGAGGACACAACGCTGCTGACAGTTGGGGGAGAGTGGGAGGGGGAGGGGGAGGCACAACGCTGCTGACAGTTGGGGGAGAGTGGGAGTGGGAGGCACAACGCTGCTGACAGTTGGGGAAGGGTGGGAAGGAGGACACAACACTGCTGACAGTTGGGGGAGGGGGAGGCACAACGCTGCTGACAGTTGGGGGAGAGTGGGAAGGAGGACACAACACTGCTGACAGTTGGGGGAGAGTGGCAGGGGCAGGCACAACGCTGCTGACAGTTGGGGGAGAGTGGGAGGGGGAGGCACAACGCTGCTGACAGTTGGGGAAGGGTGGGAAGGAGGACACAATGCTGCTGACAGTGGGGGGAGGGTGGGAAGGAGGACACAACGCTGCTGACAGTGGGAAGGAGGACACAATGCTGCTGACAGTGGGGGAGGATGGGAAGGAGGACACAACGCTGCTGACAGTTGGGGAAGGGTGGGAAGGAGGACACAACGCTGCTGACAGTGGGAAGGAGGACACAATGCTGCTGACAGTGGGGGAGGATGGGAAGGAGGACACAACGCTGCTGACAGTGGGGGGAGGGTGGGAAGGAGGACACAACACTGCTGACAGTTGGGGGAGGGTGGGAAGGAGGACACAACGCTGCTGACAGTTGGGGGAGAGTGGCAGGGGCAGGCACAACACTGCTGACAGTTGGGGGAGAGTGGGAGGGGGAGGCACAACGCTGCTGACAGTTGGGGAAGGGTGGGAAGGAGGACACAATGCTGCTGACAGTGGGAAGGAGGACACAATGCTGCTGACAGTGGGGGAGGGTGGGAAGGAGGACACAATGCTGCTGACAGTGGGGGGAGGGTGGGAAGGAGGACACAACGCTGCTGACAGTTGGGGGAGGGTGGGAAGGAGAACACAACGCTGCTGACAGTTGGGGGAGGGTGGGAAGGAGGACACAACGCTGCTGACAGTGGGGGGGGGGGAAGGAGGACACAACGCTGCTGACAGTTGGGGGAGGGTGGGAAGGAGGACACAACGCTGCTGACAGTGGGGGAGGGTGGGAAGGAGGACACAACGCTGCTGACAGTTGGGGGAGGGTGGGAAGGAGGACACAATGCTGCTGACAGTGGGGGGAGGGTGGGAAGGAGGACACAACGCTGCTGACAGTTGGGGGAGGGTGGGAAGGAGAACACAACGCTGCTGACAGTTGGGGGAGGGTGGGAAGGAGGACACAACGCTGCTGACAGTGGGGGGGGGGAAGGAGGACACAACGCTGCTGACAGTTGGGGGAGGGTGGGAAGGAGGACACAACGCTGCTGACAGTGGGGGAGGGTGGGAAGGAGGACACAACGCTGCTGACAGTTGGGGGAGGGTGGGAAGGAGGACACAACGCTGCTGACAGTGGGGGAGGGTGGGAAGGAGGACACAATGCTGCTGACAGTGGGGGAAGGTGGGAAGGAGGACACAACGCTGCTGACAGTTGGGGGAGGGTGGGAAGGAGGACACAACGCTGCTGACAGTGGGGGAGGGTGGGAAGGAGGACACAATGCTGCTGACAGTGGGGGAGGATGGGAAGGGACTGGATACTGTGGAGGGGATGGATCGGATGGTGATGTTGCTGCCGGTGGTGTTGCTCTATGACATTTGTCCCTTCTGGGGTGGTATTTCGTACATTGCACTGCGGTACACGACCCCTGAGTAGCAGCCATACGTCTTATTACTGAGAAATAGAGAAATGCAATGAACAGAATTTTCTCCTCCTTTTTCGTATAGTCTGAGTTGCGCCTGAGCGGTCCGAGGCTTCGTATCAGCTGCAGGAATATGTCTCCGGGATGTCACACCAAATTCCGCACTGAGCTAATCCTCCATCTTATTTTTCCGGATTTGGAGGCTATTTATAACCGTATCCATATTAATATTCCGCTTTCTGGCACATTTCTGCTTTATTGCAGCATCAGCTCGGCTTTATCACAAAGTACTAACCTCACTGGAACAATGGACGACGGGGTCTTATCTGCTGGTGGCTGCTCTGATTATCAGGTGTGCAGACGACACACTGCGGCATCGCCTGTATAAGCGGCTGATCAGAGCCAGCAGTCCACCAATCATCATGGCGGACAAATTCAAGGATGTGTGCGGTGGAGACCCAGCAGGGGCTATTGGGTGTACCAAGATGGCGGATCTAAATTTGACGGAGTTTTGCGCAATGATCTGAAGTGACGCACTTGCTATATCCAACAGATTTTCATTACACCCCACCTGGACTCCTGCTCCTGCTTCTTCTGTCCGGCCACCACCAGCACCGTCTTAATGGCTCTCATTCCAAAATCATAATGATTCTAGAAAAAAAAAAAGAAGGGTCCTTATAAAAAATATATATATATATATATATATATATCACCAAATCTGGGGTCTCCATTTTGGGGTATACACGATATTCTGATCACCCGTTATTGCATCTTTTTGCGGTATTGCGGCAGCTCTAACCCCCCCACAATTCTGGCGTTTTGATATCTTTTCTCATAGCGCCGTTTACCTATCGAGGTAATTAATTTTACATGTTGATAGATCTGACTTTTCCGGACGTGGAGATACCAAACGTGTATTTTTTCATTTTTTTATGTCTTTATTTTTAATGCGGAAAAAGGGGAGTGAAAAAAACTTTTAGAGTTTTTATTTGCTTTCATATTTTTTAAAACTTTTTTTTTTTTTTTTACTTTTCACTGTATTTTGTAATTAGAGATTAATTGTGGCATTTAACAGGTTAAAGGGGTAAATAACAAAATATAATGGTGGGATTTTTTTATTTTGAATAAAAAAAAAATAGTTGCAAAAGTTTTCACCCCTCTCTGATAGAGAATCAGCCGCGTGTTACCTGCTGAGACAGCTGCTTGCTCGCCAGCTGATACAGGTTCACTAACTTCCTGGACAGAGACTTCGCGGCTTTAAATCCCTCGGAGAACAGCATGATCTCTGCGATCAGCTGGCAGTCGGGGACCATCATCGCCACCGGTCTGAAGAGAGATTTCAGGTTGTCGGGGAGCTCAACTCGCCCCTTGTATCTGGAAACAAAAGGCAGCGTGAATATTGTCACTGAGTCTTGCACTACCCTAGACCACCAGGGATACTGTCACTGAGTCTTGCACTACCCTAGACCACCAGGGATACTGTCACTGAGTCTTGCACTACCCTAGACCACCAGGGATGCTGTCACGGAGTCTTACACTACCCTAGACCACCAGGGATGCTGTCACGGAGTCTTACACTACCCTAGACCACCAGGGATGCTGTCACGGAGTCTTACACTACCCTAGACCACCAGGGATGCTGTCACGGAGTCTTACACTACCCTAGACCACCAGGGATGCTGTCACGGAGTCTTACACTACCCTAGACCACCAGAGATACTGTCATTGACGCTTACACTACCCTAGACCACCAGGGATACTGTCACTGAGTCTTGCACTACCCTAGACCACCAGGGATACTGTCACTGAGTCTTGCACTACCCTAGACCATCAGGGATGCTGTCACTGAGTCTTGCACTACCCTAGACCACCAGGGATGCTGTCACGGAGTCTTACACTACCCTAGACCACCAGGGATGCTGTCACGGAGTCTTACACTACCCTAGACCACCAGGGATGCTGTCACGGAGTCTTACACTACCCTAGACCACCAGGGATGCTGTCACGGAGTCTTACACTACCCTAGACCACCAGAGATACTGTCATTGACGCTTACACTACCCTAGACCACCAGGGATACTGTCACTGAGTCTTGCACTACCCTAGACCACCAGGGATGCTGTCACTGAGTCTTGCACTACCCTAGACCACCAGGGATGCTGTCACGGAGTCTTACACTACCCTAGACCACCAGGGATGCTGTCACGGAGTCTTACACTACCCTAGACCACCAGGGATGCTGTCACGGAGTCTTACACTACCCTAGACCACCAGGGATGCTGTCACGGAGTCTTACACTACCCTAGACCACCAGGGATGCTGTCACGGAGTCTTACACTACCCTAGACCACCAGAGATACTGTCATTGACGCTTACACTACCCTAGACCACCAGGGATACTGTCACTGAGTCTTGCACTACCCTAGACCACCAGGGATACTGTCACTGAGTCTTGCACTACCCTAGACCACCAGGGATGCTATCACTAACTCTTACACTACACTAGACCACCAGGGATACTGTCACTAACTCTTACACTACACTAGACCACCAGGGATGCTGTCACAGAGTCTTACACTACCCTAGACCACCAGGGATATTGGCACTAACTCTTACACTACACTAGACCACCAGGGATACTGTCACTAACTCTTAAAATACTCTAGACCACCAGAGATACTGTCATTGACGCTTACACTACCCTAGACCACCAGGGATATTGCCACTAACTCTTACACTACCCTAGACCACCAGGGATACTGTCACTGAGTCTTGCACTACCCTAGACCACCAGGGATACTGTCACTGAGTCTTGCACTACCCTAGACCACCAGGGATGCTGTCACTAACTCTTACACTACACTAGACCACCAGGGATACTGTCACTAACTCTTACACTACACTAGACCACCAGGGATGCTGTCACAGAGTCTTACACTACCCTAGACCACCAGGGATATTGGCACTAACTCTTACACTACACTAGACCACCAGGGATACTGTCACTAACTCTTAAAATACTCTAGACCACCAGAGATACTGTCATTGACGCTTACACTACCCTAGACCACCAGGGATATTGCCACTAACTCTTACACTACCCTAGACCACCAGGGATGCTGTCACTGAGTCTTACACTACCCTAGACCACCAGGGACATAGTCACTAACTTTTACACTACCCTAGACCACCAGGGATGCTGTCACTAACTCTTACACTACACTAGACCACCAGGGATACTGTCACTAACTCTTACACTACACTAGACCACCAGGGATACTGTCACCAACTCTTAAAATACTCTAGACCACCAGGGATACTGTCACTAACTCTTACACTACACTAGACCACCAGGTATACTGTCAGTAACTCTTACACTACCCTAGACCACCAGGGATATTGGCACTAACTCTACTATCCTAGACCACCAGGGATACTGTCACTGGGTCTTACACTACCCTAGACCACCAGGGATACTGTCACTAACTCTTACACTACCCTAGACCACCAGGGATGCTGTCACTGGGTCTTACACTACCCTAGACCACCAGGGATATTGGCACTAACTCTTACACTACCCTAGACCACCAGGGATACTGTCAGTAACTCTTACACTACACTAGACCACCAGGGATGCTGTTACTAACTCTTAAAATACTCTAGACCACCAGGGATACTGTCACTAACTCTTAAAATACTCTAGACCACCAGAGATACTGTCATTGACGCTTACACTACACTAGACCACCAGGGATACTGTCACTGGGTCTTACACTACCCTAGACCACCAGGGATATTGGCACTAACTCTTACACTACCCTAGACCACCAGAGATACTGTCATTGACGCTTACACTACACTAGACCACCAGAGATATTGGCACTAAATCTTACACTACCCTAGACCACCAGAGATACTGTCAATGACGCTTACACTACCCTAGACCACCAGGGATATTGGCAGTAAATCTTACACTACCCTAGACCACCAGGGATACTGTCACTGGGTCTTACACTACCCTAGACCACCAGGGATATTTGCACTAACTCTTACACTACCCTAGACCACCAGAGATACTGTAATTGACGCTTAACTACCCTAGACCACCAGGGATATTGGCACTAACTCTTACACTACCCTAGACCACCAGGGATACTGTCACTGGGTCTTACACTACCCTATACCACCAGGGATACTGGAACTAACTCCTTCACTACCCTAAACGCTTTGAGAAGCTGGTGTTGACAGTCCATAACTAGCAGCTACCAAGGAAGCAGGCATTAAGCCATTAACCAGTTCTCCATCTTTGATCATCAGAGAAGCAGAAACTAACCCCATGAACCTCAAAGACTTGAATCCCCGATACAAGATTTCTTCCTAGCTGATAAGAAATACTTTTTTGCATATTTACATGAGCCCCATCGTTTTCAGGGATGGTCCAGGGGGCAATGCAGTGGAAAACATGACTCCTTACAACTGTGATTAACCCTTTATAGACTGTCCCAGTGTTTTTTGAAGTATCCCCCAAGTCTGGACTATACACCTATTCCCATTCAAAGCACAATATTAGGACTGGAAACTTGAGGTGTAACTCCTGGGGTACACAGATAATTGGTCAAAGCACTAGACCACCAGGGAAGTTGACAGTATAATGACCCCACATAGTGAGCCATACAAAATAATGGCACCACATAGTCCTCCATACAGTATAGTGCTTCATACAGTATAATGGCCTCCATATATTTGTCCATACAGTATAATGCCCCCCACATAGTACTCCATACAGTATAATACCCCACACATAGTGCTCCATACAGTATAATGACCCCACATAGTCCTCCATACAGTATGATGACCACACATAGTGCTTCATACAGTATAATGGCCTCCATATATTTGTCCATACAGTATAATGACCCCACATAGTGCTCCATACAGTATAATACCCCACACATAGTGCTCCATACAGAATAATAGCACCACATAGTTCTCCATACAGTATAATGACCCTACATAGTGCTCCATACAGAATAATGGCCTCACATAGTGCTCCATACATAAATAAATAGGAAAAGAAGCACCACACAGTCATAGAATCCAAAATCAAATAACACTTTATTTATATTAAACAAGATAAAAGCCAGACAAACAGTGCACAGCAGGGCTAAAAGATGACAAAGAATGTCACCAGCATCATGGGCCCCTTGAGGAAGGTACCAAACCGAAATGCGCGTCGGGGTGGACAGGTGTCCTTACGTTACTTACCATCGTCATCAGGTGATGTGCACGCTTTATTACTTTTATACTCTTACAGCCATTACATTGATAATTGAATTACTGATGAGTTAGTGATACTGGCTGTATTGTTCGCTTGTTGGTGGTTGCAGCCGCTGCTACATATTGCACGTTGCACTTTATAGTTCACCTGTATGAGTCTATTTGCATTCAGGGATTGCCTTACCTTGGGCTTAGCATGATGCTGGTGACATTCTTTGTCATCTTTTAGCCCTGCTGTGCACTGTTTGTCTGGCTTTTATCTTGTTTAATAGTGTTATTTGATTCTGTATTCTATGACTGCGTGGTGCTTCTTTTCCTATTTAACTATGTTCTGCAGTTATCCATATATGCATGCATAGGTGGGGGTTTGGACATGTAGGTGTATTGGTATATGTAGCTATATACAGTATATACACACATATATGGTGTTATCATTGTGTTAATTACTGTTCACCACCGATAATGCACATTGGAATTTTGCTATATAGTCCTCCATACAGTATAATGACCCAACATAATGCTCCATACAGAATAATGGCACCACATAGTCCTCCATACAGTATAATGGCCCACTTAGTGATCCATACAAAATAATGGCCTCACATAGGGCTCCATACAGAATAATGGCACCATATAGTCCTCCATACAGTATAATGACCCCAAATAGTGCTCAATACAGTGCTATGACCCCACATAGTGCTCCATAAAGTATAATGGCACCACATAGTCCTCCATACAGTATAATGGCCCACATATTGATCCATACAAAATAATGGCCTCACTGTTGTGAATTCTGTGGCAGAGCTCCCTCTTGTGGTCACAAGTGGTACTTCGGCTGATTCTCTCTGTGAGCTTCCGTTGGTGGAGGAAAGTGGTACTGCGGCTTCTGAGTTTCCTTCCTCAGGTGATATGGTGAAGTCGTTAGGTGCTGCTCTATTTAACTCCACCTAGTGCTTTGATCCTGGCCTCCGGTCAATGGTCTAGTATTGGACCTGTCTCCTCCTGGATCGTTCCTGTGGCCTGCTGCTCTGCATAGCTAAGTTATTCTTTGCTATTTGTTGCTGTTTTTTTCTGTCCAGCTTGTCTATTTGTTTTTTTCCTGCTTGCTGGAAGCTCTGGGACGCAGAGGGTGTACCTCCGTGCCGTTAGTTCGGTACGGAGGGTCTTTTTGCCCCCTTTGCGTGGTTTTTGTAGGGTTTTGTGTTGACCGCAAAGTTACCTTTCCTATCCTCGCTCTGTTCAGAAAGTTGGGCCTCGCTTTGCTAAATCTATTTCATCTCTACGTTTGTCTTTTCATCTTAACTCACAGTCATTATATGTGGGGGGCTGCCTTTTCCTTTGGGGATATTTCTCTGAGGCAAGGTAGGCTTATTTTCTATCTTCAGGCTAGCTAGTTTCTCAGGCCGTGCCGAGTTGCATAGGGAGCGTTAGGCGCAATCCACGGCTGCCTTTAGTGTGGTTGGAGAGGATTAGGGATTGCGGTCAACAGAGTTCCCACGTCTCAGAGCTCGTTCTTGTTTTTTGGGTTATTGCCAGGTCACTGTATGTGCGCTGACCTCTATGTCCATTGTGGTACTGAATTACCTTTCATAACACCTCACATAGTGCTCCATACAGTATAATGGCCCCACATAGTCCTCCATACAGTATAATGGCCCCATATAGTCCTCCATACAGTATAATGGCTCCCACATAGTACTCAATACAGTATAATGGCCCCACATACTGCTCCATACAGTATAATGGCCCTACATAGTGCTCCATACAGTATAATGGCTCCATATATTTGTTCATACAGTATAATGACCCCACATAGTCCTCCATACAGTATAATGGCCCCACATAGTCCTCCATGCAATATAATTGCCCCCACATAGTACTCCATACAATATAATGGCCCCACATAGTCCTCCATACAGTATAATGGCCCCATATAGTCCTCCATACAGTATAATGGCTCCCACATAGTACTCAATACAGTATAATGGCCCCACATACTCCTCCATACGGTATAATGGCCCTACATAGTGCTCCATACAGTATAATGGCTCCACATAGTGCTCCATACAGTATAATGACCCAACATAATGCTCCATACAGAATAATGGCAACACATAGTCCTCCATACAGTATAATGGCCCACATAGTGATCCATACAAAATAATGGCCTCACATAGGGCTCCCTACAGAATAATGGCACCACATAGTCCTCCACACAGTATAATGACCCCACATAGTGCTCCATACAGAATAATGGCACCACATAGTCCTCCACACAGTATAATGACCCCACATAGTGCTCCATACAGAATAATGGCACCACATAGTTCTCTATACAGTATAATTCTCCACACATAGTGCTCTATATAGTATAATGGCCCCACATAGTCCTCCATACAGTATAATGACCCCACATAGTGCTCCACACAGTATAATGGCCCCACATAGTGCTTTATACAGTATAATGCCCCACACATAGTGCTCCATACAGTATAACAGCCCCACATAGTCCTCCATACAGTATAATGACCCCACATAGTGCTCTATACAGTATAATGGCCCCATATATTTGTCCATACAGTATAATGACCCCACATAGTCCTCCATACAGTATAATGGCCCCACATAGTCCTCCATGCAGTATAATGGCCCCCACATAGTACTCCATACAGTATAATGGCCCCACATACTCCTCCATACAGTATAATGGCCCCATATAGTCCTCCATATAGTATAATGGCTCCCACATAGTACTCCATACAGTATAATGGCCCCACATACTCCTCCATACAGTATAATGGCCCTACATAGTGCTCCATACAGTATAATGGCTCCACATAGTACTCAATACAGTATAATGACCCCACATAGTCCCCAGCATTGCGGGGCAAATATAAGCACCCTGAGGGCCACATTCAGCTCATGGGCCAGAGTATGACATGTGTGGCTTAGAGGATCCACCTGACCTAGTAAGCCCTATGACTTTTAGGACCACTATGGGGGTTGGTATCATCCCCTACACTATCCGATAGCACCAGGAATTTTGACTTTCGCACTTTCGCTGCCCCATTTTTATGGATCAGGTACAGAAGGAAAGTTTTGGAGTTAGAGAAATGCGTTGACCTATTTTAAACTTTCTATAGACAAGGAGCAGAATATAAATAAGCGGAGACTGGGAACTTCCCGGGAAGGAGAAGACGCAGCTATAGACACGTCCTCAGTTCCACATGTATTATGCATATTCTGTACTACGCTCCACCACGGGCAGCTCCGATCCAAACACGCCACTACACTTAAAAGAGGTCATTAAAAAACCTCCAAAAACGGCAGCGAAGCCTCACAACCCCTCGTTACTGCAAACTGTTCTCCTATGTATAATTTATTGCGATGAAACATTTTATATTCTGTATGTCAGGAAGCAAAAAAAAAAAAAAGTAATTCCTCTACCTACCTGGGATTCATGGTAATGAAGACTCCGCAGGACATATTCAGACGGATCTCTCTGCCCTCGAACACAAACCTATATGAAACATGACAATCAAGACCCCAGCAGGGAAGCATTAATAATTTCCATTTTTATACTTTTAGGGCTGGATGTAAAAAAAAATGCTATTAGAACCTAAGGGGTGTGTATACTTTTGCAAACCTTTTTTTTTTTTTAAACATTCCTTCAGTACATCTAAAATAAAATAAAAAATGGTGTCTAATGTACTGTATGTTACAGACTATGAACAAACCTTGTGTAGTCTGCAGCCATGTGCTAGTCACTTACATCCGGAGCTAGTAAACGTGGGAGGGAGAGGGATCGGCGTGATGAGACTACATAGGCTTTGCAATCTGTGATTGTGCAGACGCATAGTAACTTTATAAACTGTTTGCAAATCGCCTTTAGATGCAGTGGACAATCAGAAAATAGTTTGCATAAATATACACACCCTTTCAAAGTACACAGATTGCAATTCAAAATGTCCAACAGGGCCCCCAAATATCACAGGTCTTTACAGGGGTTGCTTCAGGATCCTATCTTCAGGAGCGCACCCATCCCCTGCCTTACAGAGTCCCGACTGCTGGGGGCCGATGCTCTCCTGATGATTGACACTTTGGGTCAGAGGCCTGGCTACCCCACTGGTCCGAATAGTGAGATTTCCCGCCTCCCTAACTGATGAATATTCCTGGAATAGCTGGATGCATGGAGGGTTCAGGCAGATTCACTGAGGACTGGGGCATTTGCTGACACAATAGATTGACATTTCCAGTTTTTTTGCAGCTCAGCTTTGCTGTACACACTGGGACACGATGAGCAGAGTCATCTCATAATGATTAGAGGGCAGGTAAGTTAATGACGCCTCTATAGTACTGCTGGAAGACTAGGATAGTAACACTATGCACATACATAAGACTGTATGCGGCTGACCTGCCGCTCGGTGGTCTCTGGTGCAGGGACAATACACCATCATTTCCCAGAGACGGTAATAAATCTGGGGAGGTTTTTGCAAATAAACAGTAAAATAAGAAAAATATAACGAAAAACTACAGCTCAATACACAAGACATCACCTTGAATTAGACGGAGTGTTACAAAGCCGAGCCCCGGGAGCACCCTCTGCTATCAGGTAGCGCAGACCTGCAGAGGAACTGGGGGAAAGTGGTGCAGAGGGGCGCACGACCCCAACGAGGCCAATTCTGACCCAGACCTCGGGGGCTTCTCTCCTCAGTGCAATAGTCCTTCTAGCACTGGGCACGTACAGTACCTGATGGCCTGGCTGTCCTTCGCTGATTTGATGGCATGTATCTGAGAGGCGATGACTGACAGCACTTCTACATCTATACGGTTAAACTCATCAAAACAGCACCAGGCTCCAGACTGCGCCATTCCGGAAAAAAACTGCCCCATCATCTGAAATACAGGGGAACGCGTTACTACAGTACTGCTCCTCTGCCGGCCCCAATATCCACAACCAGGCCGAAAACCTGCAATACATGACATACAGACCGCACAGGAACAATGCCGGGGAAGACCCTGAAGATAATCCTCACCTCCACCACTTATCACTGTGTATAGAATTTACATTACTTACCCTGCACAGATATAGCCTGAATTATACTCCAGAGCTGCACTCACTATTCTGCTGGTGCAGTCACTGTGTACATACATTACATTACTGATCCTGAGTTACATTCTGTATTATTCCCCAGAGCTGCACTCACTATTCTGCTGGTGCAGTCACTGTGTACATACATTACATTACTGATCCTGAGATACATTCTGTATTATTCCCCAGAGCTGCACTCACTATTCTGCTGGTGCAGTCACTGTGTACATACATTATATTACTGATCCTGAGTTACATCCTGTATTATACTCCAGAGCTGCACTCACTATTCTGCTGGTGTAGTCACTGTGTACATACATTACATTACTGATCCTGAGTTACATCCTGTATTATACCCCAGAGCTGCACTCACTATTCTGCTGGTGCAGTCACTGTGTACATACATTATATTACTGATCCTGAGTTACATCCTGTATTATACTCCAGAGCTGCACTCACTATTCTGCTGGTGTAGTCACTGTGTACATACATTACATTACTGATCCTGAGTTACATCCTGTATTATACCCCAGAGCTGCACTCACTATTCTGCTGGTGCAGTCACTGTGTACATACATTATATTACTGATCCTGAGTTACATCCTTTATTATACCCCAGAGCTGCACTCACTATTCTGCTGGTGCAGACACTGTGTGCATACATTATATTACTGTTCCTGAGTTACATCCTGTATTATACCCCAGAGCTGCACTCATTATTCTGCTGATGCAGCCGCTGTGTATATAAATTACATTACTGATCCTGAGTTACATCCTGTATTATACTCCAGAGCTGCACTCACTATTCTGCTGGTGCAGTCACTGTGTACATACATTACATTACTGATGCTGAGTTACATCCTGTATTATACTCCAGAGCTGCACTCACTATTCTGCTCAAGATCAGTACATGATAATCACTGTAATCTATTTACAAAGTGAGTTTTAGCAATCTGTTTAATTCAATGCAATGGCAGAAATCGTGCACGCTGTCCTACATGTAATTGTGCCTGGCTGGTGAGACATCTTGTGGACCTCTCAGGGTATACTGGACACTATTTTGTACATTTCCTTTGTTGCCTATTTATTTATTTTTCTAACCAAACATGTGATTCTTTTAATAATTTTGAGCTATGACTCGTCTTCTTTTCTAGACGTTCCGCACAAGTATTGAGGGAGGTGATAAGTGTCTGGACACACGGGACGTCTTGTCCTTTACTGTTTTGCATTTTCCTGCACATTGTACTTTGCTTTGATAATTCGGGATATTCGGATTTTAGCGCTTCTATTTGCTCTGTGGATCTCGGTGATTGCACGCAGCGGTTCGGAGCGCCTAGCATGGACATCACTGACCGCCTCACCTTGTAGTCCAGGCTTTCTGAGCAGTTGAACACCACACATTGTTTTCCCAACGCCTGCAAGAAAAATGTAGAACAATCTAATCAATTCTGGGTGAACTGACCGCCCAGTGACACTCTCGGAGCAGCGGGACGTAAGACCACGCTATATAATCTGCAGGCTTACTTTGGCTAGATCTTTCACAGTTTCGGTTTTTCCGGTACCGGCCGGCCCTGCCGGTGATCCTCCGAGATGCAGATCCAGGGCTCCAGTCAATGTCAGCCAGCAGCGGTCAGTGAGGGGAGTGATGACCAGACGAGAAGAGCAGCCCAGGTACTCATAGCCGTACATGAAGGAGGCCCCGGCCTGCACCACGTAGCAGGAGTTATTCTGCTTGTTCCATTCATATCGAAGCTGCCTGCAACAAAGGAGAAGATCTTATACTGCGGCATCAAAAGTGGCCATTGTTCTAGCACTGCCTGCTTGTAAATTAAGTATGCACAGATAGTACTACCTTCCTGTCTGTTCCTGTGCATGAGGTAGGTACAGATAGCCCGGTCTTACTGTAAATGAAGTATGCAAAGATAGTACTGCCTCCCTGCCTCTTCCTGTACATGAGATAGGTACAGATAGTACTGCCTCCTGGTCTCTTCCTGTACATTAGGTAGGAAAAGATAGTCCTGCCTTCCTGTAAATGAAGTATGCACAGATAGTACTGCCTCTCTGTGTATATAATGTAGATACGGATTGTACTGCCACCCTGTACATGAGATACAGTGACTTGCAAAAGTATTTACCCCTTTGGCTTTTTACCCATTTCGTTCCATTACAACTTACGTTAAATATTTTTGTAAAATGATTTGTGTGTGATGCATCAGCATTAAATAGTCTAAGATGGTGAAATGAGAAAAGTATAGGGAGAAATTACATTTATGGGATTAAATAACTAAAAATTGCCTTGTGCATAAAAATTCGGGTGCAAGCAATTCCCTTCATAAGTCCAAAAAGAGAAAAGAAATGAGCGGCACAGCCCCTAATATTAAAGTATCTTCTAGACCGTATTCAGGCGTTTAAAACATGTTGCTAGATGTGACTCTCACACACCGCTATAATATGAGACTTCGGGTGCTCCTCAGAAAAAACAGTCTTATGTCCACACAAATCTTAAGAAGAGAAAAACGAAGGCACTCACCAGTCTTCCAAATAGTTTCTTTATTGATACCAACTCCAGATAAAATTCATGGCCAGGGGAGAAGGAGCCGAAGCTCGTGTGAGCAGAGGGGGACGACGGCCGTTTCGCGCTGTGCCTGCGCTTCTACTGGTCCCGTAGAAGCGCAGGCACAGCGCGAAACGGCCGTCGTCCCCCTCTGCTCACACGAGCTTCGGCTCCTTCTCCCCCGGCCATGAGTTTTATCTGGAGTTGGTATCAATAAAGAAACTATTTGGAAGACTGGTGAGTGCCTTCGTTTTTCTCTTCTTAAGATTTGTGTGGACCCTTCATAAGTCCCATGCTTAGTGACAGGACATCCCATTGTGTGTAATCTAAGTGTCACATGTCTGTCCGTATACGTACTTTACCTTTTCTGAATCTCCACAGAGGCTGCAACACCAGTAACAAGTGGCAGCACTAACCAAACACCACCATGAAGACCAAGGAGATCTCCAAACAACACCATGACGACCAAGGAGATCTCCAAACAACACCATGACTACCAAGGAGATCTCCAAACAACACCATGACGACCAAGGAGATCTCCAACCAACACCATGAAGACCAAGGAGATCTCCAACCAACACCATGAAGACCAAGGAGATCTCCAAACAACACCATGATGACCAAGGAGATCTCCAAACACCACCATGAAGACCAAGAAGATTTCCAAACACCACCATGAAGACTAAGGAGATCTCCAACCAACACCATGAAGACCAAGGAGATCTCCAACCAACACCATGAAGACCAAGGAGATCTCCAACACCATGAAGACCAAGGATATCTCCAACCAACACCATGAAGACCAAGGAGATCTCCAAACACCACCATAAAGACTAAGGAGATCTTCAACCAACACCATGGAGACCAAGGAGATCTCCAAACACCACCATGAAGACTAAGGAGATCTCCAACTAACACCATGAAGACCAAGGAGATCTCCAACCAACCCCATGAAGACCAATGAGATCTCCAAACAACACCATGAAGATTAAGGAGATCTCCAAACACCACCATGAAGACCAAGGAGATCTCCAAACACCACCATGAAGACTAAGGAGATCTCCAAAGAAGTTAGGGACAATGTTGTTGAGAAGTACAAGTCAGGGTTGGGTTATAAATAATCTCCAAATCTCTGATTATCCCCGGAGCACCATTAAATCCATTATCATCAAATGGAAAGAACATGGTACCACAACAAACCTGCCAAGAGAGGGCCGCCCACCAAAACTCTCAGCCCGGGCAAGGAGGGCATTAATCCGAAAGGCAGCACAGAGACCAAAGGTAAGCCTGAAGGAGCTGCAGAGACTGGAGTATCTGTCCATACGACCACAATAAGCCGTACACTCCATAGAGGTGGCCTTTATGGAAGAGTAGCCAGAAAAAGCCTTTACTTATACACAAATTGTAAGGCTCATTTTGAGTTTGCCAAAAAAACATGTGGGAGACTCCCCAAATGTATGAAGGAAGGTGTTGTGGTCAGAATAGACCAAAATTGAACTTTTTGACTTCCAGGTAAACGCTGTCTGGAGCCAAACCATCACAGCTAATCGCCACTAGAACACCATCCCCACAGTGAAACATGGTGGTGGTAGAATTATGCTGTTGGAGATGTTTTTTGGCAGCAGGGACAGGGAAAATAGTCAGAGTTGAGGGGAAGATGGATGGTGCGAAATACAAGGATGCTCTTGAGCAAAACCTGTTTCAGTCTGTCAGTAATTTGAGACTGGGACGGAGGCTCACCGTCCAACAAGACAATGACCCAATGCACACTGCTAAAGCAATACTTGAGTGGTTTAAGGGGAAATGTGTAAATATTTTGCAGTGGCCGAGTCAATGTCCGGACCTTAATCCAATGGAGAATCTGTGGTCAGACTTGAAGATTGCTGCTCACCAGAAGAAACCATCTAACTTTAAGGAGCTGGAGCAGTTTTGCCTTGAGGAATGAGCAAAAATCCCAGTGGCAAAATGTGGAAAACTCAGAGACTTATCCAAAGCGACTTGCAGCTGTAATTTCCAGAAGCGGAGGCTCTACAAAGTACTGACTTTAGGGGGTGAATAGTTCCTCACACTGAAGTTTTCAGTTATTTTCTCCTATTTGTTGTTTGCTTCACAATAAAAAGAAAACCAAATGTTCACAGTTGTCGACATGTTCTTTACAAGAACTGATGCACACCCTCAAAAAAACAGTGAAATTCCAGGTTGTGAGGTAGCAAAACACAAAAAACGCAAAGGGGGTTGAATATTTTTGCAAGCCACTGTAGTTACAAATAGTACTGCCTCTTTGTAAATGAAGTATGCCAGATAGTGCTGCGTGCAGATAGTGCTGCGTGCAGATAGTACTGCCTTCTGTTTCTTTGTGTACTGCCTTCTGTAATGTAGGTACAGATAGTACTGCCTCCTTGCCTCTTTGTGTACATAATTTTGGTACAGATAGTACTGCCTCCCTGTCTCTATGTGTACATAATGTAGGTACAGATAGTACCGCCTCCCTGTCTCTTTGTGTACATAATGTAGGTACAGATAGTACCGCCTCCCTGTCTCTATGTGTACATAATGTAGGTACAGATAGTACCGCCTCCCTGTCTCTTTGTGTACATAATGTAGGTACAGATAGTACCGCCTCCCTGTCTCTATGTGTACATAATGTAGGTACAGATAGTACTGCCTCCCTGTCTCTTTGTGTACATAATGTAGGTACAGATAGTACTGCCTCCCTATCTCTGTGTACATAATGTAGGTACAGATAGTACTGCCTCCCGGTCTTTCTCTGTGATAGGACAGTATGTACAGATAATTCTGCCTCCAAGTCTCTATCCATAAGGAAGGCAGTACTTTCTGTACATGATTTAAGTATAGACAGGTACAGTCTCCTTGTCCTTTGTATGTTCAGACAGAAACGCCTACCAGTCTCTTTCTGTAAATGTAAGCACAGATAGTACTGCCTCCTTGTCTCTTTCTGTAAACTGCATAGGTGTAAAGCAATAAAGGCAGAAACTTACACAGAGATGCTATGGAGAAAATCATGGTGACAGGGATCAGAAATAAATAGATGAATAATTGTACCATCTCATGAGATCTGCATGTGACTGGGCATTCGGACACAGAATTAACCTTAACTATTTGTGCACTGCAGACCCTTGTGTCTAAAAGGCAATGGAGTCTGCATGTAACCATTAATTGGGAGAATAATGAGGGGCGATTGCAGCTTTAATCTTCACCTGCTACACCGATATGTGACGGTATAAATCTCATTATGTGGCACTGTGTGGCGGTATATTATGCAGAAGATAATCTGTAAGGTTATATGTACATATTTTACTGTCTATTTCTGATCACTTATCCCGCGCAGCAGCGTCTTGTAAATCTAGACGCTAATAACCCACGTAACATGACTCAATACCCCAAACTACCAGCCTTCTGTAATCCCCCACATGCAAATATTTCATATTTTTGTGTCCATAACAAAATATATACGCAGAATAACCCCCAATAGAGGAGGATGGGAGTTATAGTAAGCGCACCTGGAAAAAAAGCTTTTTGTAAGATTTTCTGCATTTAGATGAGCCGGTTGTAGTCATTAGTCTGCTGCTCGTTATCTCTGAGAATGACAGGCCGACGAGGAAAAGTGCAAGGAGAAAATGTAAACTGATCCCAGCTAATAGAGGAGGGCCCCCTCCACTTATACAAAAGTAACACCTTAAATACCTAAAAAACTAGGAGATCTTTGTCTTCTTTCTGTTTTAAAAAAATGATTGTCTAAGTTAGAAAACTCACATCCATATTCTTATATAAGGGTGGTCCTGTGTTCAGGACCCTCATCTCTTAATCAGAGAGGAGAGAGGTGACAAAGAATCTCTATTCTGGAGGATCCGACCTGAATGGAAAGTGTGTAATACTTCATTTGTCCTGCAGGGGCACTGCAGAGAAACTAAACTCTTATTGTTTGGTTCTAACCCATTAAAGCAGATCATTTGGGGCACCAGTAGGGGGACAATTTGTAATCAGCACCCCTTAAAGTTCTCCACCTTATCCGTACATATTAGACAGACGTCGGACGACTGATCGACAGCTAAGTCATCCCAAGTCAATATACACAGGGATTCCTGGCTTGGCTGAGTGCTCCTGTGTTCTCTGCCAGACTCTCCTGTAAATCCCATGTGTCATGTGTCAGGGGAGAATTGACAATAGATTGTCGGACTATCCTGATTTTAGACTAATGTACATGGCGGACTATAGAGGCCATCAATATTAGATTAGTGGAGGTCAGGCTCTTTGCCTCTCCCCCACTGATCAGCTATTTAAAGGGGTGACATGATTGTTTACCCTGCTCTGCACTGCCCAACTTTTGTCAGTGACTGTGCAGGGTATTGCAGGGCAGTCCTATTAAAGTCAATCATGTTTGGTCATTACATAGGTTAAAGGTCTCCACCATTCCAAAACTCCTCCTGTTCTCCCTACCCACTCCTATGCTTCCTTTGGTCAATAACGTTTGCTCCTTGAAAGCTGGTACGCTACGGGGAGTTGTAGCCGGCCATTCTTTTCCCATGCAGACCCAGTAGGTGAAATGTTGACCATGTAGAATGAGGTCCTAACATTCTTTCCGAGTGCTTGAAACTCTGGCTGATAGAGGGAATGGTGAGCAGGCGGACCCATTAATGACGTCCATTCAGAATGTTGGGACCTACCTCGTCCACTCAAAGTCTTCGGCAGTAAACACCTTGTTCCGTACTAAGTCGGTCAGGACGTCCCGGCAGTGCACATAGAGAGTGAGCAGAGCCTCCATGGTTTTCTTCTGGTGGAGAAGACGGACCTCCACAGCCAGTTCTGCCAGATCACCAAGACGCCTCTCCAGGATGGAAAGGACGGCTCTCAGCTCCAACTCTGGGTCCTCGCTAGAGAAGCCCTTCAGACAGTCCTTACTGAACATTATCTGGCTCTGTAATAAAAAAAATACAAACATGTCAATTAGTTCAGGAAAAAACATCTCACCAACCATTAAGCATGGTGGTAGATCAATCACGCTTTGGGGTTGTGTTGCAGCCAATGACACAAGGACCATTTCACGGGTAGAGGAAAGAATGGATTCAATGAAATTTCAATAAATTCTTGATGCAAACATAACACCATCTGCAAAAAAAAAGCTGAAGTGGAAAAGAGGAAGAGGATGGCTTCTACAAATGGATAATGATCCTAAACACACGTCACAAACCACAATAGACAACCTCAAAAGGCTCAATCTGAAGGTTTTACAATGGCCCTCACAGTCCCCGGATCTGAACATCATTGAAAATCTGTGGCTAGACCTCAAAATAGCAGAGGATGCAAGATGACCCAGGAATCTCACAGAACTGGAGGAATTCTCCAAGGAAGAATGGATGAAAATCGCTCAAACAAGAACTCAAAACACTCTTGTCTGGAATCAAAAAGTGTTTACACATCAGTACGATTACGACGATACCAAACGTGGTCCACTACAAAAGACTGACAAACTGAACACTGCTGCATTTAGAAGGAGGGCAAAGGGGCGTCAGGGCCGGATGAAACGTAATAAAAGCGAAACCGCTGTAGCCCAGTTTGTGTCTCTACCATGGATTAATAGATTATCATGGAGGAATAAAGGATAATAAATGCGCCAGTGGTGAGTGACAGTTTTTCTTTCTTCTATTTTTTTCTCAATCTTTACAAAAAATTCGGAATTTTGTAAATAAAGTTTTGTTTGTGTCGCCATTTTCTGATATCCGTATTTTTTTTATGTTTGTGTTGATGGAGCTTGCAAGGGCTTTTTCTCTGTGTTTTTATTGGTACATACAATGTTTTTATCACTTTTTATTGCATTTTTGGGGCCATCACAGCAACCAAAAAGACAAAAATTCTGGCATTTTTTTTTTTTTCTTTTGGGAGTTTAAATTACGCTTTTAATCATTTTATATTTTGATAGTTCAGACGTCTTTATGGAAACGACAATAACAAATAGGTCTCATTTATTTATTTCTTTAACTGGGGAAAAGTGTGGGGGTGTAACAAACTTTAATTTTTTTTTTACTTTTTAGTTTCTTTATTTTTTAGTCCCTTAGGAGACATGAACATGTGATCGCTAATACTACACAATGTACTATGGCAGTACTGAAGTATACAGTTAAACGGCTGGGATTCAAAGGAGGACCAACATGGCAGCCACGGGGGACCATCCGCGATGAGGGACCATCCGCCATGAGGGCCCATCCGCCATGCTGACCTATTGGCAACCTGCGATTGCATCACAGAGATTGTGAAAGTGAGATGACACAGAACACAACATTTATTAGAAAGTTGCAATATTTTAGATTTACCCACAAACAGAAAAAGCCTTATGGAGGAGTATTTGCATTGATCTGATGCTAGAGAATATAACTGTTTAGTTTCCGTTGACTCCTATGGGGGACAATCTGCACCTGTACACAACTCAGACTGCAAACAAATCTATGGAGTCACAAGCAGATCTACAAAACTCCACAGGAAAACATTACCGGTGACTGCCCAGTGCCGGGGTCTGTAACACACGTACCACTACAAGAATGACCTGTCCTGGGTGGGAGAGCACCCAGATCTTAAAATCTGACTTGTCCCAGTCCAACACTCCAGCTCTCATCATCCTGGGGAGAAAATATTATTAGATTATTACTACTTTCATGTCATCTTTTATTACTTGTATTAACATATACACAGTATGTGATAGATAGATAGATAGATAGATAGATAGATAGATAGATAGATAGATAGATAGATAGATAATAGATAGATAGATAATAGATAGATAGAAAGGTAATAGACAGATAATAGATATATAATAGATAGATAAATAGATAGATATTAGATAGATAATAGATAAATAATAGATGATAGATAATAAATAGATTATAGATAGATAAATAGATAATATATAGATAATAATTAGATAATAGATAGATAGATGATAGATAATAAATAGATAATAGATAGATGATAGATAGATAATAATTAGATAATAGATAGATGATAGATAATAAATAGATAATAGATAAATAGATAATAGATATATAGATAATAAATAGATAATAGATAGATGATAGATAGATAATAATTAGATAATAAATAGATGATAGATAATAAATAGATAATAGATAAATAGATAATAGATATATAGATAATAATTAGATAATAGATAGATAATAATTAGATAATAGATAGATGATAGATAGATAGATAATAAATAGATAATATATAATAGATAGATGATAGATAGATAGATAATAGATAGATCGATAGACGGAGCTGTATGTAGAAGCCCTTACTTCTTTATGACGTCGTACACGCCGGTCTCCACATTTCCCAGCCACTGCTCCACTGAGCCCCTGACACGGACATTTCTACAGAAAGCAGCATAGTAATTACTGTAAACCTTACACAATGTTCCCGACTAATGACTTGTGTTAATTAATAGTAACAATTAGGGACTGTGCGGTACTTAGGCATGCAGATCTTCTCCCCTTCTGCAGACATAATCATCTCCACCTCGGGGGAACTGTTCAGATGATGTTTTATGTCCAAATGTTGGATATTCTCAAAACATTTCACCAGGTGGGGCTGCGTTATAAAAAAAGTCAGACATATCATCATGGTCTTCAGCATTTCTTAAAGGGAACGCACAGCACTACAAAAACACTAGAAATGGCGCCACCATTGTCCATGGGTTGTGCTGGAATTACACACACAGACTATGTTTTTCATAGTTCCGTACAACCCCTTTGAAAGGGAATGGACACCCTTGGGAGCATTTTTTTCTGCTGAAACACGTGTATTTTGGGCAACGAAATATTTTTTTTGCAATTAGGAGTCCTTAAAAATATTGTACTGATTGGTCTATAGGCTTTTTTCCCCTGCACATTGCTGGTTGCAGAAGGAGTTAACTGAAAGTCTGTCAGTGAGCTCATTCTGACAAGTATCCCTTTAATCTGTCTCCTCATTTATATGTGCTGATTTATAATCACAGAGCACATCAGAGCTGGACCAGACTTTCATGTGACTATAAATCTGCCAAGAAGAAGGAAGATAAGAGTTGTGAACTGACTATTCTCAGTTAACTCATTCCACACCTGAGAATGTGCAGATAAAAAATGCATGTAAATGATGCAAAAATAAAATTAAGGAAACCAATCCCAAATATGATTTTAGCACCACGCATGCATTTAAGTAAAAAAAAAAAATGCCCCAAAGATGTCAATATCTTATAAGGATTTAAACAAATAAAAAACTATTAAGGATCACTTGCCTGGACAACATTGGGGTTTTTGCTGTCAGCCAAGATGGAGAGAAGGTCATCATTGCTGAGGAAGTAGAATCTTGGGAAAACCCTACGTTTAATTTCTAAAAAGTCCTGGCAGGAAAGATAAACAGTGGACGTTGGGTTATTACCATCACCAGCATGGCTCCCAAGCGCCCATTAGATTCTGGAGACAAGATGTTTTCTTCAAGGGGCTTTCCAAGAACACCAACTGTCTATCCTCTGATTATTACTTCATTATTTCTTTACCTACTCCTCACTAAACTCTCCCCTCTACAATCTATCCTGAATGCAGCAGCCATGCTCATATTTCTGCCCAGCTGCTACACCAATGCCTCCACCTTGTGCCAGTCATTGCACTGGTTACCCATCTGCTACAGAACACAACACACTCACACACAAAACTCTCTTCAGTTCTGCATGACCCTCCATCTCCTGCTCATTTCTGTCTACCACCCTGCCCATGCTTTCCACAGTGCTGCATCGACCTAAATCTCCTTCTCTCCAGAACTGCTCTACACTTCATCTCTCATCTGCCTATTACTAAATTGGTCCTCTCCACAGTGCTGCATTACCCTAAATCACCTTCCTCATTTCCGTCTATCAATGATCTAAGGTTAATATCCACCATTATTTGAACCTTCCTTTCTGATCTTTAAGATTTTCTCGTGCTGCACCAATTCTCTGGAATGCTCTACCCAAGATAATCTGATTAATTTCCAACATTTTTAGGCATGCCCTTGTGTTGTTTCTTACAGATATTACCCAACAAGAGTAGGCTTAGTTCTACATTCTTCATCTGGCCTCCACTGTTCTTTGTCTATCACAATGTTGTTTTTAGCTAAAAGGTTAATATCCACCATTATTTGAACCTCTGTTTCACATCTTTAAGACTTTTCTCGTGCTGCACCAGTTCTCTGGAATTATCTACCTAAGATAGTCAGGTTAATTCCCAACATTTTTCAGCATCTCCTTGTGTTGTTTCTTACAGATATTATCCAACAAGAGTAGGCTTAGTTCTAAATTCATCATCAGGCCTTCACTATTCTTTGTCTATCAAAGTTATTTTAGCTAAAAGCTTAAGATCCATCATTTGAACTTCCCTTTCTTATCTTTAAGACTTTTCTCATGCTGCACTAGTTCTCTGGAATGCTCTACCCAAGACAATCATGTTAATTCCCAACAGTTTTCAGCATGCCCTAAACATACATCTCTATTATTATAGTATCCATCATGAAATCCAAGCATAGGATAAGGGAGTGGTAAGAATAAGAACATTGGATTTTGGTATGGCTGGATGCCAACTGACCTACTTCATGACCACACCTCAAATTTTAAAGGACTGAGCTAAAAAATTGTATGACTACAAAATGCATTGCCCATAAATTCCAGCAGATGTTTTAAAGATGGACAGATGTCCTCATTCCCCTTGTAAGGTTTAAGTCCCCAACTCTGCTTGTTGCAAAACTGAAACTCCCAACATACCATGGAAGCCTCTTGCTGTCAGGTAATGTTAGGAATCACAGTTGTAGCAAAACTGCAGCTGGACAGTCAAAGATCAGAGGCTTTAAATGGAATAGTCCATATTTACTTTTATTCTACCATGTAAAGATCGCTATACAATTTGGAGAACTAAATCAAGAAGGAATGTTGTTGGCATCATACATTCTTGTATCACCTTGCAGTGTTAGATACCCAACAGTTTACAAAACAAAAAAAGATAGAAACTTACGTAACAATTTTGAGCTAAAACAAGGCTAAATGAAGCGTGCAAAACTAAGCCTACTCTCATTGGATAAAATCGCAAGAAACAACACAAGACTCTCCCCAAGTAAAATCAATTTATAATCTATTATTATACACAATATCCTGTAAATACAGATAATAAAATAACTTGATTTTACCTGGGGGAGTCCTTGTATTGTTTCTTACAGCGCCCAGGTTTTATCTACCAAGGGTAGGCTTAGCTCTGCATGCTTCATCTGGCCTCCATTGTTCTTTGTCTCTGGCAGAGTTGTTCTAGTTGAGAAGTTTCTAGTATGATATTCTTTTGTTATCTTTTGTTATCTTGCTTTTTTTTATATATATATTTTGATTACGTTTTTCCTTTTTTTTACTTAAGTGGATTATTTCGCTCAGCCATTGCGAACGTGCCTGGTTATTCTTGCATCTTTGAATTCAACAAACTTAATTCAATAATAGGCAAAGATAATTATTATATTATATTCTGTACAATTTTTCTAGATCAACTTGTCCATTTTGGAGGGATTTTTGTTGTTTGTTATGTCTTTTTATACCTTTTTTTTATACCTTTTGGTATCAAGAAGTAAAACAGGTCATTGTTCCAATCTATGGTCACTGTCCAAGGCCCCGAAAACCCTCATACCTGGAAAATCTACTTGCCTTCTAATTTCAACAATCTAAAAAGACAAATATCTCGAAATACAGGTTAAACCGAAGATGGCAGAGTAATCCTTTTGGCTTCCCACCTACCTCAAGGCACTTTAGAATTTTCTCGAGATGACCATTGTTGGTCTGTAGGATCTCCAGCACTCCAGGAGCGGTGGCGGCTCGGAGAGCGTTAGGTCTGTCTTTAATCTGATTCATCAACTCTTTCCATGAACTGTCAACTTGGGCAAAAAGTTTGGCTTCAGCCGGGAGCTGCCTAGTAAAGACATACGGTGATCTCTCAGGACATATTAATATATCACAAATCCATCCATCAGGTTACATTTCTGCGTCTTCACTCACATGGCACTGAGTTGCAATACCAGACATGACACATAAGCAAGAGTGGCGCTATTTTTTGAAAAAATCGTTTTTGCACCATAACTTTTTTTTTTACTTTTCTGTCTAATTAGCCGTACGAGGGCTTGTTTTTTGCGAGACGAGTTGTATTTGTGAAGGACACTAATTACTTTACCTTATAATGTACTAAAAGCCAGGGAAAAAAAAGTATGGTGAAAAAAAACAACACAAAAAAAGCAATTCCAAATTTGTTTTTACAATGTTTATTACTCATTAAAAAGGACCTTGTAACGTAATTCTAGTACGATTGCATTGATACCAAATTAATCAAAAAATGTATTTAATTGCTTTTAAAAAGTGTAAATAAAATTTTTAAAAATTATTTATGTGGCCATTTTTTAAGACATTTAACTTTTTTCATTTTTTCATCAATGGGGGTGCTGTATGAGGGCTTTATTTTCAGAATGTAAGTTGTAGATATTGGTACAATTTTGGGATTTGATCACTTTTTATTGAATTTTTATTTTGGGAGGTGCAGGGATTAAAAAACTACAATTCTGGTGTTTTTATTTTTCTTTATGGTATGAAATAATTGATTTTATAATTTTAATACTGGGACGTTTAATTCTTTATTTTTGCTTGGACTGCCGTTAGGTTGATTTCAACTTTGATATTTATTTTCTTATGTATTTTGTGGTAGATCGACTCACTCAGCTATACAAAGAAGTAGACAGGGGAACATGTTGTGAATTCTGTTATCGAACTCCCTCCTGTGGTCATGAATGGTACTTCGGCGAGTTCTGTCCATGGACTCCCTCTGGTGGCTGTGAGTGGAGCTGCTGGTTCTGAGGTTCCTTCCACAGGTGACCTAGTTTATTCTTTGGCTGGCTGCTCTATTTAACTCCACTCAGATCGTTACTCCATGCCAGCTGTCAATGTTCTAGTACTGGTTCAGTTCGCTCTTGGATCTTTCTGGTGACCTGTCTACTCCAGCAGGAGCTAAGTCCCTGCTAGTTTATTTGTTGTTCTTTGTTTTCTTGTCCAGCTTGCTATCATGATTTTGCCTTGCTAGCTGGAAGCTCTGGGAGGCAGAGTGGCACCTCCGCACCGTGAGTCGGTGCGGGGGTCTTTTTGCACACTCTGCGAGGTCTTTTTGTAGTTTTTTGTGCTGACCGCAAAGATACCTTTCCTATCCTCAGTCTGTTTAGTTAGTCTGGCCTCCCTTTGCTGAAACTTGTTTCATTCCTGTGTTTGTGACTTTCATCTTACCTCACAGTCAATATTTGTGGGGGGCTGCCTTTTTCTTTGGGGAATTTCTCTGAGGCAAGGTAGGCATTATTTCCTATCTCTAGGGGTAGTTAGCTCTTAGGCTGTGAAGAGGCGTCTAGGCAGAGTTAGGTATGCTCCACGGCTATTTCTAGTGTGTTTGATAGGATTAGGGGTTGCGGTCAGCAGAGCTCCCACTTCCCAGAGCTTGTCCTGTGTTAGTTTAACCATCAGGTCATTCCGGATGCTCCTAACCACCAGGTCCATAACAGTACAGCTGGCCCAAAGTGTTAATGCATCTCAATAGAGGGATAAGAGAAGTTCTGAGACCATTTTTTTTTCTCTGCAGTGTGTTTTGTCTTTCTTTTCCCCTTAACCTCTGGGTGGTTCAGGACACAGGTGTAGATATGGATATTCAAGGTCTGTCCTCTTGTGTGGATCATCTCACTGCAAGGGTACAAAGCATTCAAGATTTTGTAGTTCAGAATCCGATGTTAGATCCTAGAATTCCAATTCCCGATTTGTTTTCTGGGGATAGATCTAAATTCCTGAATTTCAAAAATAATTGTAAACTGTTTCTTGCTTTGAAACCCCGCTCCTCTGGTGACCCCGTTCGGCAAGTAAAAATCATTATTTCTTTGTTGCGTGGCGACCCTCAAGACTGGGCATTTTCCCTTGCGCCAGGAGATCCTGTATTGCGTGATGTAGATGCATTTTTTCTGGCGCTTGGATTGCTTTATGATGAACCAAATTCAGTGGATCAGGCAGAGAAAATCTTGCTGGCTTTGTGTCAGGGTCAGGATGAAGCGGAGGTATATTGTCAGAAGTTTAGAAAGTGGTCTGTGCTTACTCAGTGGAATGAGTGTGCCCTGGCGGCAATTTTCAGAAAGGGTCTTTCTGAAGCCCTTAAGGATGTTATGGTGGAATTTCCCATGCCTGCTGGTCTGAATGAGTCTATGTCCTTGGCCATTCAGATCGATCGGCGCTTGCGTGAGCGCAAAGCTGTGCACCATTTGGCAGTATTCTCTGAGCAGAGGCCTGAGCCTATGCAATGTGATAGGACTTTGACCAGAGCTAAACGGCAAGAACACAAACGTCAGAATGGGCTGTGTTTTTACTGTGGTGACTCCACTCATGCTATCTCCGATTGTCCTAAGCGCACTAAGCGGTTCGCTAGGTCTGCCACCATTGGTACGGTACAGTCTAAATTTCTTTTGTCCGTTACTCTGATTTGCTCTTTGTCGTCCTATTCTGTTATGGCATTTGTGGATTCAGGCGCTGCCCTGAATTTGATGGACTTAGAGTTTGCCAGGCGCTGTGGTTTTTTCTTGGAACCCTTGCAGTATCCTATTCCATTGAGAGGAATTGATGCTACGCCTTTGGCCAAGAATAAGCCTCAGTACTGGACTCAATTGACCATGTGCATGGCTCCTGCACATCAGGAGGATATTCGCTTTTTGGTGTTGCATAATCTGCATGATGTGGTCGTTTTGGGGTTGCCTTGGCTACAGGTCCATAATCCAGTGTTGGATTGGAAATCAATGTCTGTGTCCAGCTGGGGTTGTCAAGGGGTACGTGGTGATGTTCCATTGCTGTCAATTTCGTCTTCCACTCCTTCTGAAGTCCCTGAGTTTTTGTCGGATTACCGGGATGTATTTGATGAGCCCAAATCCAGTGCCCTACCTCCTCATAGGGATTGCGATTGTGCTATTAATTTGATTCCTGGTAGTAAGTTTCCTAAGGGCCGACTGTTCAATTTATCTGTGCCAGAACACGCCGCTATGCGGAGTTATATAAAGGAGTCCTTGGAGAAAGGGCATATTCGCCCGTCGTCATCACCGTTGGGAGCAGGGTTCTTTTTTGTGGCCAAGAAGGATGGTTCTTTGAGACCTTGTATTGATTACCGCCTTCTTAATAAAATCACGGTCAAATTTCAGTACCCTTTGCTGCTACTGTCTGATTTGTTTGCTCGGATTAAGGGGGCTAGTTAGTTCACCAAGATAGATCTTCGAGGGGCGTATAATCTTGTGCGTATTAAACAGGGCGATGAATGGAAAACAGCATTTAATACGCCCGAGGGCAATTTTGAGTACCTGGTGATGCCATTCGGGCTTTCTAATGCTCCATCTGTGTTTCATTCCTTTATGCATGACATCTTCCGAGAGTACCTGGATAGATTTATGATTGTATATTTGGATGATATTTTGGTATTTTCGGATGATTGGGAGTCTCATGTGAGGCAGGTCAGAATGGTGTTCCAGGTCCTTCGTGCGAATTCCTTGTTTGTGAAGGGGTCTAAATGTCTCTTTGGAGTTCAGAAGGTTTAATTTTTGGGTTTCATTTTTTCCCCTTCTACTATCGAGATGGACCCTGTTAAGGTTCAGGCCATTTATGATTGGACTCAGCCTACATCTGTGAAGAGCCTGCAGAAGTGCCTGGGCTTTGCTAATATTTACTGTCGCTTCATCGCTAATTTTTCTAGTGTTGTTAAACCGTTGACTGATTTGACCAAGAAAGGTGCTGATGTGGTCAATTGGTCCTCTGCGGCCGTTGAGGCTTTTCAGGAGTTGAAGCGTCGTTTTTCTTCTGCCCCTGTGTTGTGCTAGACAGATGTTTCGCTCCCGTTTCAGGTCGAGGTTGATGCTTCTGAGATTGGAGCAGGGGCTGCTTTGTCTCAAAGAAGTTCTGATGGCTCGGTGATGAAACCATGTGCTTTCTTTTCTAGAAAGTTCTCGCCTGCTGAGCGCAATTATGATGTTGGCAATCGAGAGTTGTTGGCTATGAAGTGGGCATTCGAGGAGCCAAGCATCGCGTGGTGGTCTTGACGGATCACAAGAATTTGACTTATCTCGAGTCTGCCAAACGGTTGAATCCTAGACAGGCTCGATGGTCGCTGTTTTTCCCCCGTTTCGATTTTGTGGTTTCATACCTTCCGGGCTCTAAGAATGTGAAGGCTGATGCCCTTTCAAGGAGTTTTGTGCCTGACTCTCCGGGTGTTCCTGAGCCGGCTGGTATTCTCAAAGAGGGGGTAATTTTGTCTGCCATCTCCCCTGATTTGCGGCGGGTGCTGCAGAAATTTCAGGCTGATAGACCTGACCGTTGTCCAGCGGAGAAACTGTTTGTCCCGGATAGATGGACTAGTAGAGTTATTTCTGAGGTTCATTGTTCGGTGTTAGCTGGTCATCCTGGAATCTTTGGTACCAGAGATTTGGTGGCTAGATCCATTTGGTGGCCTTCCTTGTCACGGGATGTGCGTTCTTTTGTGCAGTCCTGTGGGACTTGTGCTCGGGCTAAGCCCTGCTGTTCTCATGCCAGTGGGTTGCTTTTACCCTTGCCGGTCCCGAAGAGGCCCTGGACGCATATTTCCATGGATTTTATTTCAGATCTCCCTGTCTCTCAAAGGATGTCGGTCATCTGGGTGGTTTGTGATCGCTTCTCTAAGATGGTCCATTTGGTACCCTTGTCTAAATTGCCTTCCTCCTCTGATTTGGTGCCATTGTTTTTCCAGCATGTAGTTCGTTTGCATGGCATTCCGGAGAACATCGTCTCGGACAGAGGTTCCCAGTTTGTTTCGAGGTTTTGGCGGTCCTTTTGTGCTAAGATGGGCATTGATTTGTCTTTTTCTTCGGCTTTCCATCCTCAGACAAATGGCCAAACCGAACGAACCAATCAGACTTTGGAGACATATCTGAGATGCTTTGTTTCTGCTGATCAGCATGATTGGGTGTCCTTCTTGCCTTTGGCTGAGTTCGCCCTTAATAATCGGGCCAGCTCGGCTACTTTGGTTTCGCCTTTTTTCTGTAATTCTGGTTTCCATCCTCGTTTTTCTTCAGGGCAGGTTGAGCCTTCGGACTGTCCTGGTGTGGATTCTGTGGTGGACAGATTGCAGCAAATTTGGACTCACGTAGTGGACAATTTGACATTGTCCCCGGAGAAGGCTCAACGTTTCGCTAACCGCCGTCGCTGTGTTGGTCCCCGACTTCGTGTTGGGGATTTGGTTTGGTTGTCGTCTCGTTATGTTCCTATGAAGGTTTCCTCTCCTAAGTTTAAGCCTCGTTTCATTGGTTCTTATAAGATTTCTAAAGTTCTCAATCCTGTGTCATTTCGTTTGGCCCTTCCAGCTTCTTTTGCCATCCATAATGTGTTCCATAGGTCGTTATAGCGGAGATATGTGACGCCTATGGTTCCCTCCGTTGACCCTCCTGCCCCGGTGTTGGTTGAGGGGGAGTTGGAGTATGTGGTGGAGAAGATTTTGGATTCTCGTATTTCGAGACGGAAACTCCAGTACCTGGTCAAGTGGAAGGGTTATGGTCAGGAAGATAATTCCTGGGTTGTTGCCTCTGATGTTCATGCTGCTGATCTGGTTCGTGCCTTTCATTTGGCTCGTCCTGATCGGCCTGGGGGCTCTGGTGAGGGTTCGGTGACCCCTCCTCAAGGGGGGGGTACTGTTGTGAATTCTGTTATCGAACTCCCTCCTGTGGTCATGAATGGTACTTCGGCGAGTTCTGTCCATGGACTCCCTCTGGTGGCTGTGAGTGGAGCTGCTGGTTCTGAGGTTCCTTCCACAGGTGACCTAGTTTATTCTTTGGCTGGCTGCTCTATTTAACTCCACTCAGATCGTTACTCCATGCCAGCTGTCAATGTTCTAGTACTGGTTCAGTTCGCTCTTGGATCTTCCTGGTGACCTGTCTACTCCAGCAGAAGCTAAGTCCCTGCTAGTTTATTTGTTGTTCTTTGTTTTCTTGTCCAGCTTGCTATCATGATTTTGCCTTGCTAGCTGGAAGCTCTGGGAGGCAGAGTGGCACCTCTGCACCGTGAGTCGGTGCGGGGGTCTTTTTGCACACTCTGCGAGGTCTTTTTGTAGTTTTTTGTGCTGACCGCAAAGATACCTTTCCTATCCTCAGTCTGTTTAGTAAGTCTGGCCTCCCTTTGCTGAAACTTGTTTCATTCCTGTGTTTGTGACTTTCATCTTAACTCACAGTCAATATTTGTGGGGGGCTGCCTTTTTCTTTGGGGAATTTCTCTGAGGCAAGGTAGGCTTTATTTTCTATCTCTAGGGCTAGTTAGCTCTTAGGCTGAGAAGAGGCGTCTAGGCAGAGTTAGGTACGCTCCACGGGTATTCTAGTGTGTGTGATAGGATTAGGGGTTGCGGTCAGCAGAGCTCCCACTTCCCAGAGCTTGTCCTGTGTTAGTTTAACCATCAGGTCATTCCGGGTGCTCCTAACCACCAGGTCCATAACAGGAACACTGTCTCTTTAAGATCTTCACTGGTTTATTATATATGCGGCATAAAGTATGGTGAAGTAAAATTAAACAAGGCCCTTTGGGTAAAAAAACAAACAAAAACAAAACAAAGTGGTAACACACAACATAGGTCTTTTGGTAGAGGGGATCCGCCGGCTCAGGATTAGCAAAAACACACGGCTCAGGTTAGTACAAACATGAACACTTTTCTGGAGTTACACTCTCCAGACACACTGAACATGGAATGCCTCAGTAGGAAAAGTATTTAAACCCCAGAACACCCTGGCATGGAGATAAGGTGGACACCCTCCCACCCGTTCTATGGTTGTCCACAAAAACCCAGCCCTTATAATGTCCGATTAATCCCTCTCAACACATAGTGTGGAGCAAATGTCTGGGTTTCAAATCACTGAAGCTAATAGCCTCAGTGAAACGTATCTCCCCTCCAGCTCATTGTCAGTGACTTTGTATCTTAAAATATATATATATATTGACAATTTTAATACAACAATTATTCTGCAATATATTGGGATCAACAGCATAATCAATAAGTCCCGGTCCCGACATGATAACAGGAGCTTGGCCTCATGATCCTCGTCTCCTGTCTGTACCTCTGGATGTCGGACGCCAGGAATATCTGCTCCAGGTACAGCCAGCTTCTCTGGCACGTCATCCATTCCTCCACGGTACGCGAGAAGAGATTCAGCTTTCTGTCCCATTCATCAACTGTATTCTGCAGTGAGAAGACATTATTTCCAGCCTTTATTTATCAATTATGCGCATTGTTTTCATTTAACCCCTTCCCGACGTGTCCATTTTCCATGTTTGCACTTTTGTTATTTTTTTTCCTCCTTTTCTTCCAAGGTCCATAACTTATTTATTTTAACGCCGACATCACTATACGAGAGCTCAGGAGGCTTTTTTTTTTTTGCAGGTCGAGTTGTGTTTTTGAGTCACAACATTCACTTTAACATATGATGTACTAAAAAAACTAGGAAAATAAATCTAAAAAGTGCAGTGCAATCATGAAACCCCCCCCCCCTTCAATTCCACCATTGATTTTTGGGCTTCACTTTTTCCGTATTCATGGTGCGGTAAAAATCACCTTCTAATATAATCCACCCCCCAATCAGCAAGATTTCAGTGTTCACGATTCAAACTTTTTTTTTCAAAACTTTTTAAAGAACTTTTTTTTATTTTTTTATTTTATTTGGGGATTTGAACCTGTGAAGTCTTCACGGAATCACCAAAATGGGGTGGGGGAAGGAGGGTCTTCAGTAGCCCCCCCGCACCTCATAGGCCCCCCGGGATTGTGTCAGAAGGGGAGGGTGAGCAATAGATGGCACTGTCAGAGCCTGAGGGCAGAGTAACGCTGGCACCACACAGTGCGGCTGCTGCATGCCGTGCAGAGTGTGAACGCGGCCTTATACCTGCCGATCCTGAGCACTGCTGTCGGCGGTGTTATAATAACATGGACCCGTTATACCGGAGCGGGCACTTCTAGAAGGCGAAACTGTGTCTTGTGACGGGGGCACTAACTGCTCTTTACCAGAGATCTTAAAAAGTAGATAATCAGCTCATTTCTCCTAGGGAACATCTGCATTTCTGCACTAATGGTAAAAAAAGTTAAAAATTCCAGTGTGGGGTAAAACCATAATTATAGAATTATATTATGTGTTACATTAAAAGCCTCATTAATACGTAACACGTCCCAAAACGCGCAGGAGTAATGAGCAAAGGCGCCGCAAAATGTTCCGGTCAGCAATAATCCTCAGAAAGGGAAAGAGAAAGAACAAAGGAAAGAATGGAAGAGAGGGAGGGAGAAATAGAGAGAGAGAAAGAAAGAGAAAAGAGAAAGAAAGAGACAGAGAGATAAAGAGAGACAGAGAGAAAGACAGAAAGAATAAAAGAGAAGAGAGACAGACAGAGAAGGAAAGAGAAAAAGAAAAAAAGAAAAAAAAAAGAGAGGAAAAAAGAGAAAAAGAGAGGAAGGAAGGAAGAATGAAAGAAAAAAGATAAAGTGAAAAAAGAGGAAGAGAGAGAGAGAAAGAAAAAAAATAAAAGAGAAAGAAAGAAGAAAGAAAAAAGAGAGACAGAGAGAAAGAATAAAGAAAGAAATAGAGGACGAAAGAAAGAAAGAGGTAGGAAGAAAGAAAGAAAGAAAGAAAGAAAGAAAGAAAGAAAGAAAGAAAGAAAGAAAGAAAGAAAGAAAGAAAGAAAGAAAGAAAGAAAGAAAGAAAGAAAGAAAGAAAGAGAAAAATATAAAGTGAAAAAAAGAGGAAGAGAGAAAGAAAAAATAAAAGAGAAAGAAAGTGAAGAGAGAAAAAGAGAAAAAAGGAAAAAGAATGAAATAGAGAGAGAAAGAGGAAGGAAAAAAGAGAGAAAAAAATAAAAAGAGAAAGAAAGAAGAAAGATACAAAGAGATAGAAAGAGAGAAAGAAAAAAATAAAGAGAGCAAGAACAAATTAAAGGGAGAAAGAATAAAAGAGAGAGTGAAAGAAAGGGAAAAAAGAAAGGAAGAAATAAATAATGAAAAAGAGTAAAGGTATTAAAAGGTACCAGTATATTCCTCCCTTTAAGCATTAAATGGGTATTCCAGATCACAGTGGATAGGTGGAAATTCAGATTGGATACACCTACATCCGATGTGTACAGGAAAATCTGCATAGTCCCTAACTGGACCCTGGGCCCTCCCTATGGACCCCCGAGCTGCCAGTAAATAACCCATCAGGTTCCCATGTTTATTTTCCCGTGCGCAACCGGCCTCTTCATTAAAGGACCTCAGGTTTTCTGGCAGGGGAAGAATAAAGGGTGAACTGGGGCACGTGTCTGGAGATTTCCGGGGTCTCATCTGTGAGCCCCAGACACTGATCTGACAGGCCCTATACTGGGGTGGGGGGTAAGGTTATTATACTGGAGAAGCCCCCTTATCCTCCTCCCGACTGAAGCATCGCAGAGAATTATACAAGAGCTCAAACCATTGTAGGATCAAGTCCCCTTAGGGGAACGATTAAAAGTTGTGTAAGAAACAATTACAAAACGAAAAAAAAGCCTAATTAGAAGCAATATTTAAAAATATAAAATGATTGCACCCATACGGTAAATGGCAGAAAGAATAAACTTTTTTTCAAAAAGCGACAATTGGATTTTTAGGATCACATCACCTCCGGCCACCCCAAAAAATTGAAAAAAAAAAAGGATGAAATATTGCATGTACTAATACCAATTAAAATTACAGCGCATTCTGAAAAAAAAATAAAACAAAACAAAACTTCATCCAGCTCCGTTGCATAAAAAAAAGTATTGATTTTATAAATTGGTGACTATTTTTTCTGAGTCTATTAAAAGATGTAAAATAATTAAAAAAAAACTGTAGACATTTGTTACTGCCATAATCGAAATAACTTGGTGCCAGGAAATTTTTACTGCACAGTGTAAACTGCAGCAGCATTTAAAAAAATAAAATAAAATAAAAATATAAAATCCTATAACTCGCAATGTAAAAATAAAAAATCCTACTACTTGTCATGTAAAAAAACAAGCATAAAAAGTCCCAAATAATAATAATATTAATAATAATAATAATATTATTATAAGTTATGGCTCTTGAAAAAGGGAAGGAAAAAAGTGCAAACATGAAAATTGTCTTTTTTTCTAGGTTTTTGTTTTTTTAAATATTTCGTTTAATATTTATTTTCCCCTTATGACATAATACTCATTATGATTTATTGTATCACGTTTTCAACTTTTGTTTTAAAATATCAAATGGAAATGTCACCTTTATGGGCGCGCAGTAGCGCGAGCCTTTCACGGTGGAGAGGATGACCTGACATTCCTCCAGCTGAGCCGTTACGTCCTCCGCCGATGCGATAATCAGGATTTCGGAAAGTTCAGTCTTGTGCGCGGTCAGCCTGAAGTCAGTCGTGCTCCACAGGCCGATGACTTTGCTCAGCATGCCCTCCAGGGTCGCCTCGTTTGTGGCCGTCGTAGAGATGTCAATGATGATTTTATCTTTATGCTGAAATATCTGGGGGAAAAAAAAAAGAGTTTAGATTACATACAGTTAGTGTAGCGTGTGGGGGAAGGCAATATGGGCTGTTGCCCAAGGTGCCAAGTTCTATGGGGGCACAACATTTTGGACGATTTCCTCTGTCCCCATTGTCAAATGGTCCAGGAGGACATCCAATGCAGAAGGAGTTCGTACAGGCACAAAGCCAGGACAGGTGGAGGAGTAAAGCAGCTGCTTAGTTTACAGTCCCTATGCAGAGTGCAGCAGCTGAGATGAGTTTGCGCTCTGCATAGGCAGCATTTGAGAGGACAGATGCTGAGTGGCTAATGAATCATCTCCATTGCAACCCACTTAATTCCTGGCATGCCGGTACTCCCCCGATCCTCGGCTGGTTTCTGTTTACCGGGATTCATCAATGACAAGATTTGCAAGTATGCAAAAAGTGCAGCGACTGAGGCAGGAAAGTGTCAACGCTGCTGCAGCCAGTGATGGGCTGCACTGGTTACATCAACGCGTGAAAAGAAGCCTCGGAGAGTAGGAAAGTGTCAGCGTCAGAGCAGAAAGGGATTATAAGACTGTTAGTATTTCTGACAGTTGTTAGGTTTTTGTGATGGGGTTAGATAAACCCTTTAAGGGCCCGTCTTCAGAGAAACAGGCAGTTCAAGTAGTGGAAAATATTATATTACTAATGGGATAAGCAGTGAATGATAAGAACTTCCACTATAATAATCCTAGATCAAGAGATATTAAGTCTGGCATCCAGCTGAAAAGGACACTGTGCTTAGCATCTAGCTGAAAAGGACAATTCAGGGTAGCATTGCGATTTCCCATCTAACTCGCTGCAGGAGTCCGACTGCTATATACAAGTATTGCAGAGTATTGATTGCAGATTCAAGCACTTGTAAGGAGGATTAAAAAAAATTGTAGAAAAAAAATGTATTTTTTTAATATATAAAAGAAAATAAATAAGTTTAAATCCCACCCTTTGCCTTTTCATCCACAATTAAAATAAAAATAATCTAAAATAATTAGGCAAAAATTAAAAAAAAACATTAAGGAGGTAAACTAAAAATTAAAATTTTGCAGAAAAAAAGCTTTTATACAAAATATAAAATAAAAAATATATAAAGAAAATTGATGCCTCTTGGAAGGCGAGGAGGAATGCAAAATGCAGCCCCCATCTTTGGACATTTCGGTGTTGTTGTTTTTTTTCATACATTTTTTATATCCACGGCAAAAGTAATTGGAAAAAAAATTCTCCGAGCTCGTGGGTTTCGCTGACATTAATTTGGTGACTTGTGTCTTGAGGCTGCACATAATTTCGGATGTGACATTCAATAATCTATTTTTCGTTCTGGGCTTATTTTCATCAACAGGATGGGGGATTATTTATAGAAGGAGGCGCCGCAGCATTTCTGGGATAATGATATGAATGAGTGTAAAGTCCTGAAATGTTCTGACCGGCCGCAGCGCGTGCGATTAGCAGGAAATTAGTAATTAGCTCAGGGGATCTGTGACGAATGGTAAAAGCGGCTTTATAATGAGCAATTCTGGACGTCTGGGGCGAGGAATAGCAATGATTTCCGAAATTCTCAGGTTTATTTTTAACAGGATTTCCGAATTAAAGCACCTTCTACGACACAAAATGGAGCATAAATTAGGGAGTCAAATTTTGGGGTAAAATAACAGCCAGCCACACAATGTTATACAGAATAAACATGGCGCCATATGGATTACAGTGGCAGAAATAACTCAAGTTGCGCCAATACAAAATGCTATCCCATTGATACTTTAATAAATGAGCGCCATATTCTGCAAAATAGTGTCTGACGTGCACATAGGCTGCATCACGTCTCCTATACTTCCTGGTCATGTGACCGGATTTAAAGGAATTCTCCACAGAAAACCATTGGGTATTGGCAATGTAAGTTTGCTTCTTGTACCCGTATGTCTACCATGTGATAACCTGGAACCACATGGACTCCGTATGAAATCTTTCAGGTTCCCTATGTTACTCGCATGTCCTGGCTCAAGGGCCGAGTGTCGCGTCCTCCGTCCTGTTCTGCCAGGACTCTCTGATCATCTGTGCTCCTGGGACATTCAGGTAGTTGACATCATGCTATTATCGAATACTGCATTCCTGTTTCTACTTTACTCTACTGCATCAGTTCTACATCATTGTGCTAACTCTGCTACACTGTACCAAACGCAGTCTGATGCCTTACTTCCACATCATTGCGTCAACTTTGCTATGTTGTTAGGCCACTGTGCCACATCAAAGGGCTAACTCTGCCACGTCACTGGGCCAACACGGCCACGTCACTGGGCCAACACGGCCACATTACTGGGCCAACACGGCCACATTACTGGACCAACACGGCCACGTCACTGGGCCAACACAGCCACGTCACTGGGCCAACACAGCCACGTCAATGGCCCAACACAGCCACATCAATGGGTCAACTCCGAAACGTCAATGGGCCAACTCTGACATGTCAATGGGCCAACTCTGAAACGTCAATGGGCCAACTCTGAAACGTCAATGGGCCAACTCTACTTCTTTGCTAAGTTACTCTTTTACATCAGGTTTCCAACTCTAAATCATCATTGTAACAACTCAGCAGCTTTGTTACATCAGCTCTGCTTTCTCAGTCTTCATTGATCCCGATCTGCTTCATCACTGTCCGTACTGCTCAACAACTGTTCTTCCAGATCAGTGGCTACGAGAATCTACTTCTCCAGGTGAGACATACAGTAACACCCCATAGTTATATTCCTCCCTTTCAATTTCTACACAAGTGAATGAACAGAACAGCGGATGTGCGTCCATCTCTACATGCCCGGTGTTGAGGTAGAGGTCCATTCCTCAGATAGATATGGGTCCCAGAGGTAGAAGGTGTGTCTAACAGGCATTTAAGGCGTATCCCATGGACGAGATTGGACAGCCCCTTTAATACAGGAGAGTTTTATACAGTATCGATAAATCCACAATATTTACCCTAAGTTCCAGAAGATTTCCCAAGGTGAAGTTCTTATCTTTGGTTATCATACGGCCAATTGTGAAGTGTATAGTGTCCCAATGCCTGGCTTGAAGACAAGGATTTCGTAAAGCCACCATAATGGGTAAACTCTGCTTAAAATCTGTAATGGATTGTTTCAGACCCGTTACAACATCATTTGGTGGCAAACCTACATTTTTCAAACAAAAACAGTAGGGACAAAAAAAAAAAAATCAGGATGGGGGGGTCAGAATATTTTTTCCTCATGAGCTCTGGTCACATCACGTTCCTTACCTTTTTCAAGCATAAACAAGGTATGGCTGAATCGATTGACATCTCGCTGAATGAAATCCACATTGAGGTTCTCAAAGGAGGTTTGCCTCCACTCCGTGGACAATCTCCCCCATTCTTCCTTGGACTCCCAAAGAAGCTTCCTCAAGCTCAGGTCGCATTCGGTCTCAGAGAGCTCGGTGTTGAGCATTTGGGTGGTGATGGCGTTTCCGAAGTTCTTCTGTAATATCAGGGCGTCTACTAACCTGGCCTTCATTTGTGTCATAGAGCTACCAAACCGTTCCTGGTAGCTGGAATAACATCGAGCCTTGTTGGCGATGACCTCAAACTCTTCCAAAAGGCTGACGATGACTTCAATGGCTTCCAGTGGAAATGTGTCCGTCTCTAGAAGTATCGGGTTCTTCACCTAGAAATACATGAGTGAGAACCTGTCAACTGGGTTTCCCGTGCTAAACTGCTGGCACCCTTTCGCTTGCGGGCCTGTACACGTGCCAAGACTCTCTTTGGTGCCCTCTGCCAACCCCAATAATCCTGTTCTTTGTCCTGTGATTAATATGGATGACGTTTCCCGTGACAAGATGAAGCCATGTGCCATAGTGAAATGTAGGAGACATCATCCGCATTAATTACAGTTAGACCGGCTTGGCGAATGCACTGTGGGTGGTCTGCACCCAATGGGGTCTGCACCCAAAAGCTATAGCATATTTTTTATATAGTTGTATTAGGATGGGATGTCAGGAATTTGGGAAAGACACCCCAGCAGTCGAAGACGATGGACTTGAAAGACTACCAGGATCTGACCAATGCTTGCAGATGGATTCAGTTCTGGCAACATAACCACAAACTACTCACCCCTGTGGAGAGCTGGGAGTGCAAGGGAGAAATAATTATTATCCACCGAAATAGTACGCTTTGTCTTTAGCTACATGGGTCTGTGGTGATAATATATCTTTACAGAAGTCAGTTCTCCATTACTCTGTTGGAGAGCTAAGAATCTCTTATATGAGCCACCACTAGGGGGAGCTCACTGAAGACAGATTTGTTATTGAGCTCACTGGCAGCTATAAACCTCTCTATACAGTGAGCTCGCACTAGTGTCGGCTACTGAAGCCAAAATTTTATTGTGAAATCTACAGTGGTGTATTGGGAAGGAGAGGGTTCAGAACTATGTATTACAAAAACAGAACTTTAACCTTTGACTTACTTAAACATTTAATTCACTTAATAAATCAGCACAGAATTTTAGATCTGACGGTGAACATAAAATTTAAAGGGAATATGTCCCCTGCAATAAATATGTAGTTTTCTTACCTGGTGTAAATGACGCTGTTCTCCTGAATCCGGCGCTGGTTTTCTTTTGTTCCTGACCCTCTCCATTCCTGAGATACGGCCTCCTCTTCCCTATACACTAATCTAGTATTTTACGCTAAGTGGGCGTGGTCCTCAACTCTTCCCTGTGGGCGTATCCTTGATGACCACACCCCTTTCGCTTAACGGACTAAATTTATATACAGTATAGAGGAGGCCGTATCTCAGGAACAGAGAGGCGCAGAAACAAAAGAAAAACGACCACGGATTCAGGAGAACAGCGGCATCTATGTGAAAACAAAAATACATATTTATGGCAAGTGACAGGTCCTTTTTAAGTTTTATTTAGATTCCTGGATTCAAACTAATGGCTCTCCAGCAGAACAAAAATATAACTACCACCATGACAGGTGGAGAGCTATAGGCTGTAGACCACCGATTTAGGGAGACCGCCGAATATAGGTCCAACTTTCTAATTTGAGTTTCCCTAAACCTGATAACTTTGGCAGTAGCTTCTTGCATTTGCTCGACATCATCTTGCTAACCTTAATTATCCTACTTACACTTTCCAACTATAATCTGCTTAAAACGAAGCCTGTCATTTCCAAAAAGAGCTCGCATGCAAAACTAGAACCACGCTGAGCAGCGAGAAGACACAGGAACGCGAGAGTAAGTCGGGAAACCTACTTTGATCTTGAACTCCATTAATTGAAAGTGCAGGTTTGAGATGTACTTGTCCAAATCCCCGCTGAACTTAACAATGTCTTCATCCTTTTTAGCTTCGCAGAACAGAACCGCTGATTTCAGCTGCTGGAAGCTGGGAATGAGACTTTGATAGAGAGCAGTTTCCTCTGAGGGAATACGGATGCCGTAGTCTTTGGCGATGGAGTACAGCTGGATCACAGTGTTGTATTGTCGCTCCAGGGATGGCAGCTCAGAAGATATCTGTCCAAGGAACGTCAGGTGCTCCACGAACTCCTCCACGTGCATCAACTCCACATTCAGTCTTTGTAGAGATTTGTGTATGACCTGAGAGAACAGGATTGTCAACTAGGCAGTTGAGGTTAGAGTGCCAACATAATGGAAAATTGTTGTGTAACAAACCAAACCATATAGTATCAAACAATTTAATAATACAATACACAAGTAATCATACAGTGTGGTGCCAAAATAATACCATAATATAGTGCTATGCTATATGGTGCCAAATAATGTAATACTGTGTACAAGTAATTATTCAATCCATAGGTGATGACTACATTGAAGCATGGTGGTGGCCTAATGATGCCTGCAGTGAAGCGTGGTGGAGGCCTAATGAAGCATGGTGGTGGCTCAGTGATGCCTACAGTGAAGCATGGAATGGGCTCAATGATATCTACAGTAAAGCACAGTGGGGGCTCAATGATGCCTACAGTAAAACATGGCCTTCGCTCAGTGATGCCTATAGTAAAGCACAGCAGTGGCTAGGTGATGACTACAGTGAAGCATAGCTAGAGCGGTTGATGCCTACAGTGAAGCAAAGTGATGGCTCATTGTTGCCTACAGTTAAGCATTGCGGTAGCTCGGTGATGCCTATACTGAAGCCTGGCGGGGCATAGTGATATCTACAGTGAAGCACGGTGGGGGCTAAGTGATGCTTACAGTGAAGCATGGGGTGACACAGTTATATCTACGGTGAAGCATGGCGGGGGCTTGGTAATGCCTACAGTGAAGCATGGTGGTGGCTTAATGATACCTAAAGTCAAGCACAGTGGTGATGCAGTGATGTCTACAGTCATGCACGGCGGTGCCTCAATGATGCCTACAGTAAAATACGGCTGTGGCTCTGTGATGCCTGCAGTGAAGCATGATGGTGGCTCAGTGATGTCTACAGTGAAGCCGGGCGAAAAACTCAAGGAGAGTTTTTATTTAAAATAAAGGAGTTTACTCTGGGTTTGTCTTTATTACATTTGACTATGGTGTTAGTAATCTTCATTACTAACCCCTGGGCTTCATGTCAGCTGACATCAACCCCAATACTATTACCCCACTTGCCACCTCACCAGTGCAAGTGGAAAGACCGGCGGCTAAGCGCCAGAATAGGCGCATCTAATGGATACTCCATACTGACATTCTTAGTCTGGGAGTAGGTCAATATCCATGGCCCCTTCCTAGGCTATTAATCAGCCCGCAGCTGTCTTCCATGCCTTTTCAGGTTATTAATAAGAGGGGACCTCATTTTTTGGGGGGGGGTAAACACCCCTTCTTAAAACAAGTAAAGGCTAAGTAGACAGCTGTGAGCTGATATTTATAGCCTGGGAAGCTCCATGTTAACTACTCCTTTCCCAGACTATAAGCATCAGCCCCCAGCTGCCGGCTTTCCTTAAGCTGGTTAAGAAAAATATGTGGGACCCCACACCATTTTGTCATTAATTTAATTATTAGCTAAATACATGTAAAATAAGCTACACATGCAAAGCACTGATTATATATCTCAATTACATTTTTCACCTATCTATCTATATCTGTGTATAAGATTGTTTTATTAGTTAGTAAACTAGCTTGAAATGACATAGAATTTGGACCGATTTTATTTACGTTAATGAGTGTGAGCCCCAAGGTTGCTAATATATAAGCCAAGGGGAATAAAATATGTTTCTAAAGAATTCCGGGCTTTATGTTGACATCATATGGTGGCACCCAGAATGCCCACGGCTGGTCATCCAATTTAAGGTCTGGGAGTGGACCTCAAAAGGAGTGCGCCAGACGTGCAGAAAAACAGAAGGAAGTGGACGTGGCAGAAGAAGGACACAGAGCCCAGTACCGGAGCCAGGACAGGTGAGTAATAACTGGGTAACCACACCACTGAGCTTGAAGAAAAGAAGGATAACGCCAAAGTGGTAGCAACTTCCGTTTAAGACGTGACTGCCTAAATCTGCATCTATATACGATCCTCTGCAGATACAAGGCCTTGAAAAAAAGAGGAGATCGGCCGCTCTCTAACCTAACCCCTGACAGGCTGGATAGATCCTTGGGATCCAAAAGGACTGATAGAAACCAAGAAACATTACGAAGCGAAATTTGACTATTGTGGCCCAAAATTAAAAGAGTCCTTTCTAGTAGTCTCATCCCAGCACAGAAAAGAGTTTCTGCATGAAAGGCCAGTCCAATTTACAGTTCCATCCTGCAAAACCTCACTGCTTTCTCTTCATCTGGATACTCCTCGTTAGGAGTATTCTCCCATAATTATCTGATGCCCCGCCCCTTCCCATTAGAGGCCACACCTCTTCCTATTAAAGTCCCCGCTCCTGCGACACAATACTGACCCGGAACGACTCCATTCATTCCAGAACTGCCCGTTGTCATTGTTGTCAGCACTATGCATTGTGTAAACCCCCAGAGAAGATACACAGCCGGTCAATATAGGTAAAAGCTTCCCTTGTCCTTCATCTGACTCTATAACCAGCATACTTTTATCATTTATATGTGTCATCCTTCACAAAGAACCAAATGATTTGGGAATTTGAAATCAGTGACGTCAAGATTTCATCATGTGGGAGGTCAAGGAATTGGGGCGCGGAGAAGAGCGAAATGTAAGTTGGGGATGCAAAAAACAAGGCAAAAAGAATTGGTCAGGGCTTAAAAAATGTAGTCTGTGCCCAAAACACTTGCCTCCAAGTTGGCAAGTATGTGCTTAAGACATTTGCCTATCTATAAAGTACAAGTTGGTATTAGCGATTAATATTGCAATCCGCAGTGGTGTCAACGTGAGCCAAGATGGTTCACTTGTTTGGTGGTCAAGGTGGCCGCTGTCCTCTTGTTGGCTAAACCCTAGGTGTGCGAGGTGGGTGGAGCAGAAACACTGATGGGCAGTGTGAAGCATGACTGCCCACGTCTCACTACACCAGTGGTCCCCAACTCCAGGCCTCGAGGGCCGCCAACAGTGCCTGGAGTTGGGGACCACTGCGCTACACCATCACGTGGGCATGCTCTGGAGAATACTGGAGCAGGGGGAATGTAGGGGTGACCCACATAACCCAAAGTTGTAGATCAGAAGTGATTAGAGCTGGGCAGCTGACATCAAAATTTTTATAAAAGCTCCCCAAGAAGTAAAATGGATGTTGGAAAGATCCATGTCTGTATCCATGTATATCACATGTCCGGAAGAAGAAGATGACCCCTATCTCCGTACACTGCGATGGTCGGTTGAGTTATACCCACCAGTCTCTAACATCAGCCATCTCTTAGAATTTAAGTGCTTAGATTCGGTATGGAGGTTCCTAGCATCAAGTTATGGGTGCCTATGGATAGCATGTTGGTTCAGACAGCTAGACTTAAAGGGGTTGTCCGGGACTTTAACATAGATGGCGTATGCTGGTCTAATTGGCGGGGGGGGGACATCCAACAACCCCGGCAATCAGTTGTTCCTGGTGTTGGTGGCGACTGGAATTATTCAGTATTGGAGGTGCACAGCTCCATCGATAAAATAGTGGCCACGGCCAGGTACTGCACGTCCGCCCCCTATTGATTTGGTTTCAAAAGGGTGCAGTACCTGGCTGCGGCCACTATACAGTTGATGGAGCTGTGCTGTGCCGCTGCGGACATCAGGAACAGCTGATTGGATCGGGTGGCCCTGATCAGACATTGATGACCGATCTTAAAAATAGGCCGTCAATGTAAAAGTCACTGACAACCCCTTCAATACTAATATTTTGCAGTGCATTGTACAAGTGAGAAAGCGATCACAGGTTCAGCTCACTAAGGAACATTTAATATGAAATAATAAATAAAAAAAAAAAATATGTTAAAACTCTCCCCTCTGCTTTTTCCATTCCGAAAACAAAAAAATAAGCATATTTGGTATTTTTCATCTGTATTAGTCCAATCTTCCAAAATATAAAATTATTCTTCCTATACCATAAACACATAAAAAAAAAAGGTCTGAGTTGACTCCTTTCGACCCCCCTCCCCTCCCCCCCCCCCCCCCCGACCAAAAGAAAAAAAATCCAAAAATCATATGTACCCCAAAATGGTACGAAGAAAAAAAAAAATGACAAGCCCTCACAAAGCTCCATCAACAGAATTAAAAAAAGAAAAAGAAGTTGTGGGTCTCAAGGAAAAAAATAAAGTTTAGAATTTTGTTTTTTTAAAGCGTTAATCATATTGACCTGCGGAATAAAGTTACTGGAAAAAAATGTAACTCAAGAAACAATGGTGGAATTACAGGGTTTTTATTTTGACAATTTCAGCTGATTTGGATTTTTTCCCCCATTGACCAGTATAGGGTCAAATGAATGGGGTCATCCAAAAACTACAATTAATTCCGAAAAAAAAAAATCCCATAATGTATACCGAGCAGGAAATAAAGTTAATGCAATTACGGGAAGATTGCGAATACTTCAGTCGTTGATTATAGGCTGGATGCATTATTCATCGCCTCGAGAATCCGGCGCCCTCCAATATATGATAATACCGCGAACATATTCCGCTCCGCCACAAATCAGCAGACGGCGCACAGCGCAGAATTAGCCACTTGGGAGAAGATTGCAGGAAACTTGATGAAGGAGACAAACGATTTCTTAAGTATTAATAAGAAGTTTGAATTGTTTCATAATGTCTATAATCCCGGACCGATGAGTGCAGGGAACGTCTATAGAGGCGCGACCAAACTTGCACGTTTTTTTTTTGTTTGTTTTTCATTTTATATTTTAAGTAGCTATAAAAAAAAAACTTCAGAAAAAAAAAATTCTGTTGCAAGTTTCTGAGATTTGTAACTTTTTCTTTGCATTCTGAGCTGTACATTTTAGCTACATAAGACATTTTGATATCTTTTTATTCCAATTTTTTAATTGGTTAGACCCTCCCCCCCCCCCAAAAAAAAAAGGCAATTCTTTTCATTCTTTTTTTTTTTTCGATGTTCAACATACAGTCTACAGAATTTAGCATTTTGTTTTCCAGTGGTTTGAATTGAATTTTTAATGATTATACTAAATAATGTTTAAAGTGATAAAATATAAAAGACGAAAGAAGGGCGGGAAAAGGTGAAGGGTAAATAGGGGGAAAGGAAGGAAGGTAGACTTTAATAGGGAATATGGGAAATTCATTTTAATTACCGTACATTTTTACATCTTCAGACATGACATTGTTATGGTTTTTTTTGTTTTTTGTTTTTTTTTTTACATTTTTTATTTATTTTTTTTTAAATGGGAGAAAAACGGGATGATTTAACCTTTAGGTCTGATCCAGGGGTCTTAATTAATTCTGGGATCTGGTCTGGGGGTCTGAATTAATTTAGGGGTCTGGTCTTGGGGTCTGAAATAATTTAGGGGTCTGTTCTTGGGGTCTGAAATAATTTAGGGGTCTGGAATGGGGGTCTGAATTAATATAGAGGTCTGGTCTGTAGGGATGAATTAGTTTATGGGGTCTGAATTAATTTAGGGGTTTGGTTTGGGGGTCTGAATTAACTTAGGGGTTTGGTCTGGGGGTCTGAATGAATTTAGGGGCTTGGTCTGGGTGTTTGAATTAACTTAGGGATCTAGCCTGGGGGGCTGAAATTAATTTAGGGGTCTGGTCTGGGAGCCAGAGATAATCTAGGAGTCTGGTCTGGGGGTCTGAATAAATTTAGGGGCCTGGTCTGGGGCTTTGTCTGATATTTCAGGCTCATACTGTAGCTGCAGATTGTTTTATACAATCCCAAGCAATTTGGGGCAGATCCCGGTCGAAAATGGGTGAAGGTTATGGAAACTTTGCCCAAAAGTGAATGTTCTTGCTCAGCCCCTGCGGTTCTTTTAATTCCCCCTATTGAGTCCAGTCCCGGAGGTTGCACATGCTCAGTAGCTCACTCCCGCGCATTGGATCCTCTTGAGCACAGGAGTGGTTCCTGCTACTGGACAACCCAGCCGATAAGAATACAAATGTAATATCGATTTCTGTAAAATCAAGCATACTTTAAAAGGGAATACTGCAAAAAAAACAAGCCCTTTTAAAAATGGAGTTGGCACAGCAATCAGCTTATTGTCACTGATCCGGCTTCCTGGGTGATCAGGTGCTATCGCGAGGGAAGATTTGTTACGGGTACATGCAGCACCGCTTGGTAGCCAGTCACATGGACCCCCGGCTATGGGGACATTATGGATGGGCATGTGAATTGTGGACATGGCGGGTAGGCGATACTTTGCATTTGTAGCGCAGTCCCGTTTCTGGCTGCTGGCAGCCACCACTAGAGGGCGCAGAGGAGCTTGGTGCATACAATTAATACATTGAAATCCAAGTGATTAATATGATACCAGAAGCTATGGACTATGGATGAACAGAACTAAAAATCAGGAAAAAAAAAATGGGGCACAGCTCTACTTACCTCCAGTAGCTGGATATTATTGGTGTACGCCATCGCAGGCAGAGAGGTGTGAATGATATCTACAACTGTGCTCAGGTGCTGTAGACACGCCGTCCGAAAGTCTCCGCTCTTCACTTTGATATTGAGGACTCTTCTCTCGGTGTCCATGTGCTGACACTCCTGCGTGAAGCCCTTCATCGTGGCCAGGATGCTCCGATAGTCCTCCGGGGGCAGCTCCGTCTGGGCGCTGCTTATCTTCCCTTTTACGTTCTCCGCTGTCCCCACCATGGCGCAGAATCTGGTGAAATGACTGCTGTACCGCTCCACTTCCTCCATGGAGAATTTCATGACAGACACTACACCTCTCACCTGTAAATTATTAGCAGGAACATCATCGGTTAACGCAGGATTCCTATGCTCCACTGCTTACTTACCTTTTCAGGAACTCACATTGCCCATCCCAGTGCCGGATTCACAGCGACATTGCTCAGTACTACTGTATGAAATCAGTCCTTCATGATTCTGCTTTCTTGTATCTAACTCAAGTGTTGGATTCCCAAGTACTCTGCTCAGTACTAAAATATGATGTATTCTATGTAGATGACTTCAAGAAAGTGTTCTATCTCAACCCAAGCTGTTGCACTGCACAATACTTAAGGTTGCTGCTTTATAGTAAGTATTTTTTTAAACTCACACCACTGCTGGATTAACAGCTACACTGCTCAGTACTGCTGTATAATGTCCTCCATGCTGGTACTACTACAAGAGAGCAGAGATCCCTCATGTTTGTGATTACAGCTAGTCTCCATCAACTATCTCAGTGACAACTGAAAATTAGAGATACAGTCCGCAGAGGAGAAAGCTTGTGAAAATACAGGATATAAGTCGTATAATTAGCAGGTGTAGTATTGTTCCTCATGTACACACATAGACAACAGATTATTCTTAAGTTTGATTTAAAATCCCTACTAATGATATTGTGCAATTCTGTTGGGGGTGAGGGACACGTACCCATCTTTGATAATCTGAATCCGGTCCTAGAAGGAGCTCACAGTTCGGCCAGGTTTTATTTAGCCTCCTTTTTAGCCCTTCGTCAGGACCAGTTTTCTTCTCACGACCTTGCGTAATGAAGAATATTGAGAAAGCGGGATCCTCACTAAGAGCAGAGAGTTTGCCTGCAACATGGTGAAGAAAATACATCAGTACATACTGCTTCTTTAGGTCTACCATCATCCTATTCTCTACTAAGGTCATCTCCATGGAATGAAGGAAGCCAGTATGAAATCCAACGGAGGTCAACCTGCCACAAAATAACATACCTCCTCCAGAAAACTCCACGTCGCAGTCAGCCAGGACAATAAATGCACATACCCAAATATACTGGGCAGGGAGTGGGCACCATCAGAAGACCACAATAAAACTCCTGCTTAAGGCAGATATTAAAATTTCTAACAAAATTCATTCATGTTTTTGGAAAAATATTTATAAAGGAAACCAGGTTCCTTAAAGGGGAAGAACTGGATAAACATCGTCCATTATTGTCAGTCTGAGGATAGGGTAAATGGTAAGATCACTTATTCTCAAGACCTCATGCAGACCAGAAGTCTGCCCTGGAGGAAACAGAAATATGGGCGCTGTTCTTCATTTAATCTGGTAGCAGCATCATGCCCCATTAAGTGCCTGTAGTTTCTCTACTTCTCTCTCTCTCCTTGACTATTGGCATCCAGTGTTTTCGCTGACCTACCACTACTCTTTTGCACCGGATGAACTCCACCTGCCCTAACGTACCGCTAGTCTTCTGCACAGGGTGAACTCCACCTGCCCTAATGTACCGCTAGTCTTCTGCACAGGGTGAACTCCACCTGCCCTAACGTACCGCTAGTCTTCTGCACAGGGTGAACTCCACCTGCCCTAACGTACCGCTAGTCTTCTGCACAGGGTGAACTCCACCTGCCCTAACGTACCACTAGTCTTCTGCACAGGGTGAACTCCACCTGCCCTAATGTACCGCTAGTCTTCTGCACAGGGTGAACTCCACCTGCCCTAACGTACCGCTAGTCTTCTGCACAGGGTGAACTCCATCTGCCCTAACGTACCACTAGTCTTTGATATTAGGTGAACTCCACCTGCCCTAACGTACCGCTAGTCTTTGGTATTAGGTGAACTCCATCTGCCCTAACGTACCGCTAGTCTTTGGTATTAGGTGAACTCCACCTGCCCTAACGTACCACTAGTCTTTGTTATTAGGTGAACTCCATCTGCCCTAACGTACCACTAGTCTTTGGTATTAGGTGAACTCCATCTGCCCTAACGTACCGCTAGTCTTTGGTATTAGGTGAACTCCACCTGCCCTAACATACCGCTAGTCTTTGGTATTAGGTGAACTCCACCTGCCCTAACCTATCGCTAGTCTTCTTCACTGGGGTAAACTCTACCTACTCTGACCTACTGCTAGTCTCCTATATTGGGAGAACTCCACCTGCCCTGACCTCCTGCTAGTAAAGTCTATTTGGCAAAACTCAACCTGCCCTGACATAGTAGTAGTCTACTGCACTGGGTGAAATTCACTTGCCCTAACGGCTACTCTTTTGTATTGGTTGAACGCCATCTGTCCTGATCTACCGCTAGTTTTCTGAATTGGTTGAACTCTCCCATCATTGAACTACCGCTAGTCTTCTGTGCTGGGTGAACTCCACCTATCCAGAGCTCCGCTAGTCTTCTATATTGGGTAAAGGCCACCTGCCCCGACCTACTGCTAGTCTTCTGTGTAGGGTGAACTCCACCTATCCAGAGCTCTGCTAGTCTTCTATATTGGGTAAAGGCCACCTGCCCCGACCTACTGCTAGTCTTCTGTGTAGGGTGAACTCCACCTATCCAAAGCTCTGCTAGTCTTCTATATTGGGTAAAGGCCACCTGCCCTGACCTACTGCTAGTCTTCTGTGTAGGGTGAACTCCACCTATCCTGAGCTCCGCTAGTCTTCTATATTGGGTAAATGCCACCAGTCCCGACCTACTACTAGTCTTCTGTGTAGGGTAAACTCCACCTATCCAGAGCTTTGCTAGTCTTCTATATTGGGTAAAGGCCACCTGCCCCGACCTACTGCTAGTCTTCTGTGTAGGGTGAACTCCACCTATCCTGAGCTCCGCTAGCCTTCTGTAAATTGTAAAGTGCTGCGGAATATGTTGGCGCTATATAAATAAAAATTATTATTATTATTACCTGTCCTCACTTCCCCTAGTCTTCTGTGTAGGGTGAACTCCACCTATCCTGAGCTCCGCTAATCTTCTGTATTGGGTAAATGTCACCTGTCCTCACCTCCCCTAGTCTTCTGTGTAGGGTGAACTCCACCTATCCTGAGCCCTGCTAGTCTTCTGTATTGGGTAAATGCCACCAGTCCCGACCTACTACTAGTCGTCTGTGTAGGGTGAACTCCACCTATCCTGAGCTCCGCTAATCTTCTGTATTGGGTAAATGTCACCTGTCCTCACCTCCCCTAGTCTTCTGTGTAGTGGGAACTCCACCTATCCTGAGCCCTGCTAGTCTTCTGTATTGGGTATATGTCACCTGTCCTCACCTCCCAAAGTCTTCTGTGTAGGGGGAACTCCACCTATCCTGAACTCCGCTAGTCTTCTGTGATGGGTAAATGCCACCTGTCCCTACCTACTGCCAGTCTTCTGTGTAGGGTGAACTCCACCTATCCTGAACTCCGCTAGCCTTCTGTGATGGGTAAATGTCACCTGTCCTCAACCTCCCCTAGTCTTCTGTGTAGGGTGAACTCCACCTATCCTGAGCTCCGCTAGTCTTCTGTGCTTGGTGATCTCCACCTATCCCGACCTACTGTTAATCTTCTGCATTGGGAGAACTTCAGATGTCCTAACCGTCCGGTAATCTTCTACACTGCTCTGACCTACCGCTACTGAATTGATAGAACTCGGCCTGCCATGACACTGGCTTGTCTAACTTGTCTTAACGGGTCTAGCCTTAGCTTTGTGCCTTGAATTTCAACATCTGTCAATGTTGCTAACGGTGAATACTCTAAGGTATTTGCCTGAAAAACTCCGAAATTAGATCCAAATACCTATACAAAGGTGAAAAAAAGAGAATTCATGGTTCTCCACCCCTCAGTTTAGCCAAAGCCGAGTCCGATACTAGCCAAGGGATCAAATACTACTACATAGGACTCGTGCCAAAAACTTTGGCATTATGTGAATGCTGTTTGGGCTAATAGAGGGTAACTACCTGCAGTTTACACCAGAGATACATTTTTCCTTTAAAGGGGATAGCTCATATGCATACTGTATCCCAGGGTGCACTGCTCTAAACACTCTCCGCAATGAGAATCAGTATCTTCAGACAGTAACCATTTTGTGACCTTACGGTGACCGTTCCTACAACCCTTGTAATCAATGTGCTACTTTCATAGAACCTGTGCAAAATTGCAGTTTGTCCATATGCAAAATTCGCCAGTAGTACAAGACACTAACAAAATTACACATCTATGAATGGGGTCATAAAATTGTAAAAAAAAAATTAAAAAAAAGTAACATTTGAGAAATGAAAATTTTATGAAGACCATCACAATTGTAAAGACCTTTAGATTAAAAATACAAGAGCTGCCATGTACAGCACCGCTGTGCCCCGGCCAACACAGCCCTCAGCTACTTGTTAATGTACCATTACAGATACAGATGACAGTATTGTGACTCACAGACTTCACTGCCAGATGGGATCCACAAATGGCTGCGCGGAAATACACACAAATACATTCTGCCCAAAGAATAAAGGAGACAAATGTGTATTTATTCCAGCAGCCGAGACGATGTTATATGGAACGGAGAAATGAGACTCATGTTTGCGGTAATGAGAATAATTCTTTGTAACAATGCAAACTGTACAATACGGAATAACTTGTCTATAGGGGCAGTATTATAGTAGTTATATTCCTGTACATAGGGACAGTATTATAGTAGTTATATTCTTGTACATAGGGGCAGTATTATAGTAGTTATATTCTTGTATATAAGGAGCAGTATTATAGTAGTTATATTCTTGTACATAGGGACAGTATTATAGTAGTTATATTCTTGTACATAGGAGGCAGTATTATAGTAGTTATATTCTTGTATATAGGGGCAGTATTATAGTAGCTATATTCTTGTACATAGGGGCAGTATTATAGTAGTTATATTCTTGTATATAAGGAGCAGTATTATAGTAGTTATATTCTTGTACATAGGGACAGTATTATAGTAGTTATATTCTTGTACATAGGAGGCAGTATTATAGTAGTTATATTCTTGTACATAGGGGCAGTATTATAGTAGTTCTATTCTTGTATATAAGGAGCAGTATTATAGTAGTTATATTCTTGTACATAGGGACAGTATTATAGTAGTTATATTCTTGTATATAAGGAGCAGTATTATAGTAGTTATATTCTTGTACATAGGGACAGTATTATAGTAGTTATATTCTTGTACATAGGGGCAGTATTATAGTAGTTATATTCTTGCATATAAGGAGCAGTATTATAGTAGTTATATTCTTGTACATAGGGACAGTATTATAGTAGTTATATTCTTGTACATAGGAGGCAGTATTATAGTAGTTCTATTCTTGTACATAGAGGGCAGTATTATAGTAGTTATATTCTTGTACACAGGAGCATTATTATAGTAGTTATATTCTTGTACATAGGGACAGTATTATAGTAGTTATATTCTTGTACATAGGAGGCAGTATTATAGTAGTTATATTCTTGTATATAGGGGCAGTATTATAGTAGTTATATTCTTGTACACAGGAGCAGTATTGTAGTAGTTATATTCTTGTACATAGAGGGCAGTATTATAGCAGTTATATTCTTGTACATAGGGGCAGTATTATAGTAGTTATATTCTGGTACATAAGAGCAGTATTATAGTAGTTATATTCTTGTACATAGGGGCCGTATTATAGTAGTTATATTCTTGTACATAGGGGCAGTATTGTAGTAGTTATATTCTTGTACATAGGGGCAGTATTATAGTAGTTATATTCCTGTACATAGAGAGCAGTATTATAGTAGTTATATTCCTGTACATAGGAGCAGTATTATAGTAGTTATATTCTTGTACATAGGAGCAGTATTATAGTAGTTATATTCTTGTACATAGGGGCAGTATTATAGTAGTTATATTCTTGTACATAGGGGCAGTATTATAGTAGTTATATTCTTGTACATAGGGACAGTATTATAGTAGTTATATTCTTGTACATAGGGAGCAGTATTATAGTAGTTATATTCTTGTACATAGGAGCAGTATTGTAGTAGTTATATTCCTGTACATAGGGGCAGTATTATAGTAGTTATATTCTTGTACATAGGAGCAGTATTGTAGTAGTTATATTCCTGTACATAGGAGCAGTATTATAGTAGTTATATTCTTGTACATAGGGGGCAGTATGATAGTAGTTATATTTTGTACATAGGAGCAGTGTTATAGTAGTTATATTCTTGTACATAGGGGCGGTATTATAGTAGTTATATTCTTGTACATAGGAGCAGTATTATAGTAGTTATATTGTTGTACATAAGAGCAGTATTATAGTAGTTATATTCTTGTACATAGGGGCAGTATTATAGTAGTTATATTCTTGTATATAGGGGCAGTATTATAGTAGTTATATTCTTGTACATAGGAGCAGTATTATAGTAGTTATATTCCTGTACATAGAGAGCGGTATTATAGTAGTTATATTCCTGTACATAGGAGCAGTATTATAGTAGTTATATTCTTGTACATAGGAGCAGTATTGTAGTAGTTATATTCCTGTACATAGGGGCAGTATTATAGTAGTTATATTCTTGTACATAGGGACAGTATTATAGTAGTTATATTCTTGTACATAGGGAGCAGTATTATAGTAGTTTTATTCTTGTACATAGGAGCAGTATTATAGCAGTTATATTCTTGTACATAGGGGCAGTATTATAGTAGTTATATTCTTGTACATAGGAGCAGTATTATAGTAGTTATATTCTTGTACATAGGAGCAGTATTGTAGTAGTTATATTCCTGTACATAGGGGCAGTATTATAGTAGTTATATTCTTGTACATAGGAGCAGTATTGTAGTAGTTATATTCCTGTACATAGGAGCAGTATTATAGTAGTTATATTCTTGTACATAGGGGGCAGTATGATAGTAGTTATATTTTGTACATAGGAGCAGTGTTATAGTAGTTATATTCTTGTACATAGGGGCGGTATTATAGTAGTTATATTCTTGTACATAGGAGCAGTATTATAGTAGTTATATTGTTGTACATAAGAGCAGTATTATAGTAGTTATATTCTTGTACATAGGGGCAGTATTATAGTAGTTACATTCTTGTACATAGGAGCAGTATTATAGTAGTTATATTCTTGTATATATGGGCAGTATTATAGTAGTTATATTCTTGTACATAGGGGCAGTATTATAGTAGTTATATTCTTGTACATAGGAGCAGTATTATAGTAGTTATATTCTTGTACATAGGGGCAGTATTATAGCAGTTATATTCTTGTACATAGGAGCAGTATTATAGTAGTTATATTCTTGTACATAGGAGCAGTATTATAGTAGTTATATTCTTGTACATAGGGGCAGTATTATAGCAGTTATATTCTTGTACATAGGAGCAGTATTATAGTAGTTATATTCTTGTACATAGGAGCAGTATTATAGTAGTTATATTCTTGTACATAGGAGCAGTATTATAGTAGTTATATTCTTATACATAGGAGCAGTATTATAGTAGTTATATTCTTGTACATAGGGGCAGTATTATAGTAGTTATATTCTTGGACATAGGGGCAGTATTATAGTAGTTATATTCTTGTACATAGGGGCAGTATTATAGTAGTTATATTCTTATACATAGGAGCAGTATTATAGTAGTTATATTCTTGTACATAGGGGCAGTATTATAGTAGTTATATTCTTGTACATAGGGGCAGTATTATAGTACTTATATTCTTGGACATAGGGGCAGTATTATAGTAGTTATATTCTTGTACATAGGGGCAGTATTATAGTAGTTATATTCTTGTACAAAGGGGCAGTATTATAGTAGTTATATTCTTGTACATAGGGGCAGTATTATAGTAGTTATATTCTTGTACATAGGGGGCAGTATTATAGTAGTTATATTCTTGTACATAGGAGCAGTATTATAGTAGTTATATTCTTGTACATAGGGGCAGTATTATACTAGTTATATTCTTGTACATAGGAGCAGTATTATACTAGTTATATTCTTGTACATAGGGGCAGTATTATAGTAGTTATATTCTTGTACATAGGGGCAGTATTATAGTAGTTATATTCTTGTACATAGGGGCAGTATTATAGTAGTTATATTCTTGTACATAGGGGGCAGTATTATAGTAGTTATATTCTTGAATATCTATATTCTAATATATTCTTGTGCAAGTACTAGTAACCTACCGATAGTTTGCTCGAATCTATCCATAATGCCTTGCATATGTATTTCAAATTCAGTGTTAGGGGGGACGACCAGGACACTCTTAGAAGTAGCTGAACTCCTGCTGTAAAAAAATTAAGTTAGCATAATAGATATGGTGAGAAGCATAGATTCAGAAAACACCCGGGCATCGGATCATTCTCGGGGGCTGATCATGCGAGTGGGACACTGTGTAGACCAAACGCAAACATAATAATCCTTATACAGTTATGGTGTCCATCCAGGCCTGAAGAACGGGACTATTAGAGGTGGGATATGTCCCTCTCTCCCCGGGCCGGTTACCACACTGGTCCGCTGACCTCCATTCATCTCACCTCCTTGGACGTTCTTCATCTTTGTCATCACTGAGCCATTCTTCAGTATCTGGTAAATACAAGACAATTACACAGTAAACAATGGATCTGTAAATTCTGCACCCAAATTCTATATAGGTTCCACTCTCACCTCCTTCGGACGAATAAAAGGGAACAATAATGTGGGCACTGGATCAGGGACCTGCGAATTTGTTCGCTCATCTAGTACCAAAGGGACTGAATACTTTTGCAAAGGGCATTTAGCAGTTTTTAATGTGTATGTTGTATTACAGGCGGTATATGATGTGATCACTGGCAAATCTTTTTTATTTTTTTAGGGGGGTTGAATACTATTGCAAGTCACTTTACTAGCTGTGCATGATGTGCGCTAGCCTCCTATTCAACACTGATATTTACCAGAATCCTCCAGATTGCCTTCTTCAAAAGTGACTTGCTTTTTGTCTCCTGAACGATTGTGTGAAGCCGCTGACGTCCGGGCGGTGACTTGATTTTCATCTTCCATCATGGAGGGCAGCACCAAGTTAACTTCAAAAACTGAGGACGCCTCTTGTTTTCCTCGTATGTTATTTCTAATGTCACTCAGTACCTGAAATCAAGAAGAGAATTACCGTCCCCACAAATGGCGGCATTCATATTCATAGAGCTATGACATGTATAATAATAAGTGCCGCCAAAGGGTAATTCCATCCGATACATGTGGATACACGAGACACATAATCAGCCTCCGCACATAGATATCCAGTGCTTGCTTTGCTGCTGTTGATATGTTTGAGAACTGTGCAAAGTGGAAAATTGCTTCAAATAGGTTACAAAGGTGACATCAACCCCACAAATATGAACCCCACCTGCCACCGCTACAGGGGAAGTGGGAAGACCCTTCTATTCCTGATAACCAGTGTTGCAGAAGCTGACTGCTGCAGGTTGCCGCCCCCAGCTGTCTGTTTTTCCTGGCTGGTTATCAAAAATATGGGGGAACCAACGCCATTTTTCAATTATTCATTTAGAGTACAGGCGGCGGCTGATGAATACTCCCATCAGCCGCTCCTTCTCTCACTGTTATTAGCGACAGCAGGTGTAGGCTGATGGGAGCAGTAGTCCCCTCAGTCCCCTACAAGTGACCGGAGGTAGACATTTTACCTCTAATCACAGCTGCGACCTCAAATGACAGCAAGGAAACTGCGGCTCTCTGACCGGTGGTAATGATTTTACTATCGGTCAGAAGCAGTGCTTGCTGTGCTGCCATGCACATGATAGCGTGACAAACACTGGATGTTCAAGTGAATGGGGTCCAGGTTTGGGTACTGTTCTCGTACCTGAACCCAGACTTTTTTTTTAACTGTTCTGCCAAAACTGCTGGACCAAAACATCCAGGGGTCTGCCCCTCTCTACTCAGGATCAGTAATGTAATGTATGTATACAGTGACTGCACCAGCAGAATAGTGAGTGCAGCTCTGGAGTATAATACAGGATGTAACTCAGGATCAGTAATGTAATGTATGTACACAGTGACTGCACCAGCAGAATAGTGAGTGCAGCTCTGGGGTATAATACAGGATGTAACTCAGGATCAGTAATGTAATGTATGTACACAGTGACTGCACCAGCAGAATAGTGAGTGCAGCTCTGGAGTATAATACAGGATGTAACTCAGGATAAGTAATGTAATGTATGTACACAGTGACTGCACCAGCAGAATATTGAGTGCAGCTCTGGGGTATAATGAAGGAGGTAACTCAGGATCAGTAATGTAATGTATGTACACAGTGACTGCACCAGCAGAATAGTGAGTGCAGCTCTGGGGAAATAATACAGGAGGTACCTCAGGATCAGTAATGTAATGTATGTACACAGTGACTGCACCAGCAGAATAGTGAGTGCAGCTCTGGGGTATAATACAGGAGGTAACTCAGGATCAGTACTGTAATGTATGTACACAGTGACTGCACCAGCAGAATAGTGAGTGCAGCTCTGGGGTATAATACAGGATGTAACTCAGGATCAGTAATGTAATGTATGTACACAGTGACTGCACCAGCAGAATAGTGAGTGCAGCTCTGGGGTCTAATACAGGATGTAACTCAGGATCAGTAATGTAATGTATGTACACAGTGACTGCACCAGCAGAATAGTGAGTGCAGCTCTGAAGTATAATACAGGATGTAACTCAGGATCAGTAATGTAATGTATGTACACAGTGACTGCACCAGAAGAATAGTGAGCGCAGCTCTGGGGTATAATACAGGAGGTAACTCAGGATCAGTACTGTAATGTATGTACACAGTGACTGCACCAGCAGAATAGTGAGTGCAGCTCTGGGGTATAATACAGGATGTAACTCAGGATCAGTAATGTAATGTATGTACACAGTGACTGCACCAGCAGAATAGTGAGTGCAGCTCTGGGGTTTAATACAGGATGTAACTCAGGATCAGTAATGTAATGTATGTAGACAGTGACTGCACCAGCAGAATAGTGAGTGCAGCTCTGGAGTATAATACAGGATGTAACTCAGGATCAGTAATGTATGTATACAGTGACTGCACCAGCAGAATAGTGAGTGCAGCTCTGAAGTATAATACAGGATGTAACTCAGGATCAGTAATGTATGTACACAGTGACTGCACCGGCAGAATAGTGAGTGCAGCTCTGGGGTATAATACAGGATGTAACTCAGGATCAGTAATGTAATGTATGTACACAGTGACTGCACCAGCAGAATAGTGAGTGCAGCTCTGGGGTATAATACAGGATGTAACTCAGGATCAGTAATGTAATGTATGCACACAGTGACTGCACCAGCAGAATAGTGAGTGCAGCTCTGGGGTCTAATACAGGATGTAACTCAGGATCAGTAATGTAATGTATGTACACAGTGACTGCACCAGCAGAATAGTGAGTGCAGCTCTGGAGTATAATACAGGATGTAACTCAGGATCAGTAATGTAATGTATGTCCACAGTGACTGCACCAGCAGAATAGTGAGTGCAGCTCTGGGGTATAATACAGGATGTAACTCAGGATCAGTAATGTGATGTATGTACACAGTGACTGCACCAGCAGAATAGTGAGTGCAGCTCTGGGGTCTAATACAGGATGTAACTCAGGATCAGTAATGTAATGTATGTATACAGTGACTGCACCAGCAGAATAGTGAGTGCAGCTCTGGGGTATAATACAGGATGTAACTCAGGATCAGTAATGTATGTACACAGAGACTGCACCAGCAGAATAGTGAGTGCAGCTCTGGGGTCTAATACAGGATGTAACTCAGGATCAGTAATGTCTGTACACAGTGACTGCACCAGCAGAATAGTGAGCGCAGCTCTGGGGTATAATACAGGAGGTAACTCAGGATCAGTACTGTAATGTATGTACACAGTGACTGCACCAGCAGAATAGTGAGTGCAGCTCTGGGGTATAATACAGGATGTAACTCAGGATCAGTAATGTATGTACACAGAGACTGCACCAGCAGAATAGTGAGTGCAGCTCTGGGGTCTAATACAGGATGTAACTCAGGATCAGTAATGTCTGTACACAGTGACTGCACCAGCAGAATAGTGAGCGCAGCTCTGGGGTATAATACAGGAGGTAACTCAGGATCAGTACTGTAATGTATGTACACAGTGACTGCACCAGCAGAATAGTGAGTGCAGCTCTTGGGTATAATACAGGAGGTAACTCAGGATCAGTAATGTAATGTATGTACACAGTGACTGCACCAGCAGAATAGTGAGCGCAGCTCTGGAGTATAATACAGGAGGTAACTCAGGATCAGTAATGTAATGTATGTACACAGTGACTGCACCAGCAGAATAGTGAGTGCATCTCTGGAGTATAATACAGGATGTAACTCAGGATCAGTAATGTAATGTATGTACACAGTGACTGCACCAGCAGAATAGTGAGTGCAGCTCTGGAGTATAATGCAGGATGTAACTCAGGATCAGTAATGTAATGTATGTACACACTGACTGCACCAGCAGAATAGTGAGTGCAGCTCTGGGGTATAATACAGGATGTAACTCAGGATCAGTAATGTAATGTATGTACACAGTGACTGCACCAGCAGAATAGTGAGCGCAGCTCTGGAGTATAATACAGGAGGTAACTCAGGATCAGTAATGTAATGTATGTACACAGTGACTGCACCAGCAGAATAGTGAGTGCAGCTCTGGAGTATAATACAGGAGGTAACTCAGGATCAGTAATGTAATGTATGTACACAGTGACTGCACCAGCAGAATAGTGAGCGCAGCTCTGGAGTATAATACAGGAGGTAACTCAGGATCAGTAATGTAATGTATGTACACAGTGACTGCACCAGCAGAATAGTGAGTGCAGCTCTGGAGTATAATACAGGAGGTAACTGAGGATCAGCACAGGATCAGTAATGTATGCACAGAAAACAAATACTAACATCTCTACATAGACTGTAATCCAGTGTGACTTACTTTAGCAATATCTATAGAGGAATTGGCCATTTGTTGAACTTCATGAGATTTTTCTAGATTAACATTTTTGTCCTCGTTGCCTCTAAAATAAATGATTGTTAAAGAAAATTCATGTAAATTGCAATTTTTACAAATATATCAATGTGATTTGTAGCAGTCGTTGACTCTGGATAAAGCCAGAGCGAAGAATCCATAGTCAATAATGCAATAATTACGTAAATGATTGGGGCTTGTCCTCATCAGACATCATCTTTAGATCCAATGTTCTGTGCTAATTAATATCTTAATATATTTGTTATATATGTTTAATCACTTAGATGCTGATACAGAGCTCCACCTTCTCTGCACAGATACAGCTTTCTACAGTCACCACTAGAGGGAGCTCACTGCATTGGGAATGATTTTTTTCTTTTTTTAGCGCAGCTCCCTCTAGTGGTGGCTGCAGGAACTCCATGTGACCGCTGCAGCCAATAACTAGTCTCAGTGGTACACTCCTTAAGTCAGTGATTGCCTGCAGCAGTCCCAGGTGTGTGAGGGATGTTGGTAATATCTTCATTGCAATACAAATTGATGGTGGGCTATGTTTTGGAGCTTTGTGTTAGAGAAATAATGTTTCAATATAAAAATATATACTAAAGAAATGTTTAAATCAGAACTGAATTTTGGACCTAAAAGATGGGAAATTTATATTAAGAAGCTGAAAGAGGAAGTTTTATGGCATTTTGTTAAGCGTATTCTTAGAATGGGTGATCAATATTAGAGAGGGGAGGTTTTGGAAGTGGCCAAAAGTACACAGTGAATGGAACCAAATGGCAAAGCTCTATACTCCGTGTAGTGGGCGCTCTCGGTACTGCAGCTCATCTGTTATAGAAGTGAATGTGATCTGAGCTGCAGTACCGAGAACGACCACTAGACAGAGTATGGCGCTGTTCTGGCTTCGAACAATTACTGTATTCTTCTGGACGCTGCGGGATCTATAAAGATCTGATCGGTTGTGCCGGGAATCGGAATATTCATGACTTATACTAAGGATATGTCACCAATGTCTAAGTCCTGGAGACAACCCCTTTAATGATCCGAGGATTAGACTCTTCTTAAAGACCTCAGTTTGTCTTTCTTTTTCTCCTCCGCTGCTGTCACGCTGCTAGAAGCTTCTAGGAATCCGAGGAGAATCTGGACGGAAGAGGTGGCGATGGATCGCAGCGTCTCCTGGAAGAGGTAGTCCGCCAGGCTAAGAAACCGCCTAAATCTCTCCTGCAGACTCCTCCAATCCGAATACTCCGTGTAGTTTGGTTTCCTAGTGGAACTGGACAAGAAGGGGTCCTTCAGCCCCGCAGCCTCGGCCACCTGGGATGTAAAGAGTTACACGTTACTGGAGCACAGTGTCGGGGCTATGGGGTGTGTAATTAGTCCTTCCCCACCCCCCACAGCTGTCTAATGAAGGCTAATGATCTATTGGGGTGGACAATCTGGAAATAGGGAAACGATGGCTGACTACTGCTCTCCTGCCGGCAGAAGCCGTATCATCGGGTGTTGTGGTTCCCCAGTAGAGAGCTGTGAGGACGTCACGTGCTGCCATATAGTGCACGGTATTAGAAGCGTAATCCTCCTTGGAAGCAATGCTTTGTCTAACGTTAACGTGATTAAATCCGTAACTTGGTATCAGATTGGGTTTCCAAAACTCCTGACGCCTGCCATCTACCTGATCAGTGTAAAGACCACTCCGTCATGGCGGTGGGTTTCCCATGTTGGCAGCGGCCAATTTTGACAGGATAACGGAAGGCGAGGAACGGTGACAATGAGACGAAGTTGGCAACTTTGTCAACTGTGTTCGATGGCTGCAACCCCAATCCCATCACCATCACCCAAACTTTCCTGATCCTAATCACCCTGTATCCGTCTGCTATTCCTGGTATGTCCGCTGGCTGCTATTACTGTTTTGTTTTTTTCCCCTGCATGTTTTCTCACCTTAATTCCTTGATGCCAACACACAGTTGGCTTTATCTTTCCATTTGGATCTATTTCCCCTTGCATTTTCCTTCTGACTTCTAATTAATCCCCTCCTGTGTCTGTGACCAGTCTCCCTGCTGCCTGTCCCTCCTGATCACACCTGGCCTATTTCATGTGCACTTAGCTTGTTATAAATTCAGAGACACAGGTCTGTCTCTATAAGGATGTGTCTAAAAGGATAACAGCAGAAATGAGCCAGAAGTGAATAGAAGGTACAACTAACCACTGTTAATAAATGTACTAAACTTCTTTCTCTTTCCTCCACAATTACTCTCATCATGCTGACATACGCTCTAACAGTTTTGGCTTCATTACTCCTCACTCTCCTTCACTATCCCCAAACCCCAGCTCCCTCTAACCAAGTAATAATCTCTCCTTACCTCCTGCCTCCCCACCTGTCCTCCTTTGCTGACCTGCTCCTCAACCTCAGATGTCTCCTAATAAAACACAAAACAAGCCACCCACTCTCCTACTCCCACCTGCTCTGTCTCTCTCTGCTTCTCCTCACTGCTGGCAACATATCTCCCAATCCTGGACCCCCACAGCTCATACCTCCCATTACTACCCCCTCCTATCGTTCCCAACCCAATATAAACACCCACAATCTTGCCCACCTCAAACCGTGCCCATGACGCCCACCACCCTGCTCCCTCACTTTGGATCACTATGGAATGCCGACTTCATCTATGTTATGGTGGTGTCCACTTCACCCACACTCCTCGCCCTGGCAACAAACATGGTAGAGGAGTGGACTTTCTCCTTTCATCCAACTGTACCTTTAACCAGGAACCTTACCCACCTAGACACCCACACACTCTCTGACTCTATCCTTCCACTAGCATCCATATCCTCACTCCACGACACAGACACTGCCACAGCTTTCTACAATGCCACTCTCGCATCAGCTATCGACACGGTCGCCCCTGTCATGCATAGCAGAGTGCGACAAATCAATAGACAACCCTGGCACAATAACATCACTAAAAAGCTCCAGCAAGTGTCCAGAACTGCAGAACGGGGTTGGAAGAAAACACATTCGCAAGATGATTTAACTGCACTCAAACAAGCAGCACCCATATTCAAATCAGCTCTCACTTCTGCTAAACAGGTCTATTTTACATCCCTCGTATCTTCTTTATCCTACAACCCCAGTTATTCAAAACCTTTAACTCCCTCCTCCTCCCACCACTGCCCCCTCCGAGTTCCCTAATCATTGCCGAGGACTTTGCCACACAGTTCAAAAATAAGATAGACCAAACAAGGCAAGTCTTTGTAGTCAAACCACCACAACCCCTTTGTTTACCAGACCAATGCCCAAACCCCATAACTTCCCTTTCCAAAATCACTGAAGGGGAGCTTGCTCATCTTCTCTCCAAATCACTACTCACCACCTGTGCGCTCGGCCCCATCCCATCCCACCTCCTCCGCGACCTCACCACCACTCTTATCTCATCCCTAACCCATCTCTTCAACCTATCACTAACTTCTGGTACCTTCCCCTCTGCTTTCAACCATGCCACAATCACACCTACCCTCAAAAAGCCCTCCCTTGACCCAAGCGCTATGTCCAGCTATCGCCCCATATATTTGCTCCCATTTGCTTCCAAACTCCTTGAGCAGCACGTCCATGCTGAACTTTCCTCTCACTTTGCATCTAACTCTCTCTTTGACAACCTACAATCTGGCTTCCGTCCCCACCATTCCACTGAGACTGCCCTGACCAAAATTACTAACGACTTAGGGTACCGTCACATTTAGCGACGCTGCAGCGATATAGACAACGATGCCGATCGCTGCAGCATCGCTGTTTAGGTCGCTAGGAGACGTCAAACACAGCAGCTCCAGAACGATGCAGGAGCGATCCAGTGACGTACTTATCGTTCTCGCTGGTTGTTCGCTCCATGAAGAAACATTGCAGGCATCGTTGCTTTTGCTGTCAAGCATGACGAATCACGCCGACCTGACGACCAAATAAAGTTCCAGACTTTCAGCAATGACCAGCGATGTCACAGCAGGATCCTGATCGCTGCCGCGTGTCAAACACAACGAGATTGCTATCCAGGACGCTGCAACGTCACAGATCGTTGTCGTTCTCGTTGTCAAGTTGCTCAGTGTGAAGGTACCTTTACTTACAGCCAAAGCTAACAGACAATTCTCTATACTTCTCCTTCTAGACCGGTCCTCTGCCTTCGACACAGTTGACCACTGCCTCCTACTACAGATCCTCTCTTCCTTTGATGTCAAAGACCTCGCCCTATCTTGGATCTCCTCGTACCTCATCAACCGCACATTTAGCGTTTCCTACTCCCATACTACCTCTTCATCTCGCCCTGTCTCTGTTGGAGTCCCCCAAGGATCTGTCCTTGGGCCCTTACTCTTCTCAATCTATGCACTCTGCCTGGGACAACTCATAAGGTCCTATGGCTTCCAGCATCATCTATATGCTGATGACACTCAGATCTACTTCTCTGGCCCAGATGTCACCTCTCTGCTCTCCAGAATCCCAGAGTGTCTATCAGCCATATCCTCCTTCTTCTCTTCTCGCTTCCTCAAGCTCAATGTGGACAAATCTGAACTCATTATCTTTCCTCCATCTCGCTTATCTTCCCTACCTGATCTATCTATCAAAATAAATGAAATCACACTTTCCACTGTGCTCAAAATCCACTGCCTCGGAGTAACCCTTGACTCTGCCCTGTCCTTCAAACCGCACATCCAAGCTCTCGCCACCTCCTGTCGCCTCCAGCTCAAAAACATTTTCAGAATCCGTCCTTTCCTCAACCCACACTCTACCAAAATACTTGTGCATGTCGTAATCTTCTCCTGCAACATCCTCCTCTGTGGCCTACCTTCTAACACTCTCGCACCCCTCCAGTCCGTCCTTAACTCTGCTGCCCGACTAATTAATCTCTCTCCTCGTTACACTCCTGCTTCCCCTCTTTGTAAATCCCTTCACTGGCTCCCAATTTCCCAGCGTATCCAGTTTAAACTGCTAACACTGACCTACAAAGCCATCCATAATCTTTCTCCTCAGTAAATTTCCATACTAATCTCTCAATATCTTCCCTCACGTGATCTCCGGTCCTCCCAAGACCTCCTTCTCTCCTCCACGCTTATTCGCTCCTCTGCCAATCGCCTCTAAGACTTCTCCCGAATATCTCCCATCTTCTGGAATTCTGTGCCCCAACACGTCCGGTTATCCACCACATTTGGATCCTTCAAAAGGAACCTGAAAACCCATCTCTTCAAGGAAGTTTACAGCCTGTAAAGACCACACGGCTACCTCACACCATTGGAGCTACTGCAACCCTCGACCTCCTATCTCCTTCCCCACCATCCTGTAGAATGTAAGTCCGCAAGGGCAGGGTCCTCGCCCCTATGTATCAGTCTGTCATTGTTAGTTTATTTACTATAAGTGATATTTGTATGTAACCCCTTTTCTCATATACAGCAACATGGAATTAATAGTGCTCCATAAATAAATAATAATAACTTGTCTCAGTCTGATCGATCATCTGGGGAAAAAAAATAACTCGCAACCATGGAAGCCGCACCGAGAAACGCACAGGACATGAAGGATGTCTAGTGCCAAAGATGTGCCGCTGAGAAGTATAAGTCATCCTACAACGTTCTCAAATGGCTCCTAACAGGAATGAAAAAGATATGGCTCTCAGAGATGGAGTTGTGTAAGAAGGACTCTGCGGTGGTAGTAGCCCGTAGCCACCGGATCGGAGCCCTGCGAACCTCCTCTTACCTGCCGGCGTCCCTGGTGCCTCTTCTGATCACAACATCATCGTTGCAGTGCGACGCACACATGGGGATGAGGAGTTACGCGGGGCTCTAGTACGGTGGCCCCGGACTATCGATGTGGCCGTTAGACCGGAGTCCTTTAAGTATTTTTGCTTAAGTCAGAATGAAGTTATCTAAAAATAAAATTGCTGCACCCAAAGGGACCTAAAGATTCAGAGGATTTAAGAGGTTATTAAACGCTTATGGAGGAAAACTCGCACACCAGAAGACCTCATACACTTCAAATTTATGTTAAGGACCTATAACTCTGCCCTTCACCTTGCCAAACAGACCTACTACACCACCCTGATCTCCTCACTATCCAACAACCCCAAGAAACTTTTTGACACCTTTCACTCCCTCCTCAGGCCAAAAGCACAAGCCCCTATCACAGACATTCGTGCTGATGACCTGGCCTTCCACTTTATAGAGAAAATAGACAATATCTGTCAGGAAATCCGCTCCCAATCACCAAGTTCAGTGACTCCCATCCCTCCCCTCATTTCCCCTGGCTCACTCTCCGCATTTGATCCATTCACAGAATAAGAAGTCTCCAGGCTCCTCTTCTTCTCGTCCAACTACATACACTACCGACCCCATTCCCTGTCATCTCCTCCAGTCTCTCTCTCCAGTCGTCACTACTCACCTAACTACAATCTTTAATCTCTCCCTCTCCTCTGGCATTTTTCCGTCCTCTTTCAAACACTCTATCATTACTCCATTACTAAAGAAACCCACCCTCGACCCATCCTGCACAAACAACTACAGACCAGTCTCCAATCTCCCCTTCATCTCTAAACTCTTGGAGCGCCTGATCTACTCCCGCTTTTCCCGTTACCTCTCCATTCACTACCTCCTAGACCCTTCACAGTCTGGCTTCCGCCCCCTACACTCGACAGAAACTGCACTCATCAAAGTGACCAATGACCTTCTGACAGCAAAACGGAATGGTGACCACTCTCTGCTCATTCTTCTTGACCTTTCTGCAGCTTTCGACACTGTTGACCACCCTCTCCTTCTCTCTAGGCTCCAGTCACTTGGTATTAAGGACACTGCTCTCTCTTGGTTCTCCTCCTATCTTTCTGACCGCTCCTTCAGTGTTCTGTTCTCTGGCTCCACTTCATCTCCTCTTCCTCTCACTGTCGGGGTACCTCAGGGCTCAGTCCTTGGCCCCCTTCTCTTCTCCCTCTACACGGCCCCAATTAGACAGACCATCAGCAGATTTGGCTTTCAGTACCATCTTTATGCCGACGACACACAACTATATACGTCATACCCTAACCTTACCCCCGCTGTACTACAGAACACCACTGACTGTCTGTCTGCAGTCTCCAACATCATGTCCGCTCTCTATCTGAAACTCAACCTCTCCAAAACTGAACTTCTTCTGCTCCCGCCTTCTACTAACCTCCCTAAATCTGACATTTCCCTCTCTGTGGACGGCACCATAATAACACCCCGGCAGCAGGCACGCTGTCTGGGTGTTATGTTTGACTCCGATCTCTCCTTCACCTCCCATATACAATCTCTTGCCCGCTCGTGCCGCTTACACCTAAAGAACATCTCTAGAATCCGCCCTTTTCTCACTATAGAAACAACAAAAACCCTCACTGTCGCCCTGATCTACTCCCGCCTGGACTACTGTAATGCTCTATTAATTGGCCTCCCCCTCACGCGACTTTCCCCTCTCTAGTCTATCCTTAATGCAGCAGCCAGGGTCGTCCATCTGGCTAGTCATTACTCGGACGCGTCCGCTCTTCGCCAGTCGTTACACTGGCTGCCCATTCATTACAGGATACAATTCAAAGTACTTGTTCTCACCCACAAAGCTCTCCACAGTGCGGCACCCCCTTACATCTCCTCCCTCATTTCTGTCTATCGGCCTAACCAACCTCTGCGCTCTGCAAATGACTTTCGACTAACCTCTGCACTAATCCGTACCTCCCACTCCCAACTACAAGACTTCTCCCGTGCTGCGCCAATCCTCTGGAATGCTCTACCCCAAGATATTAGGACCATCCACAATTTGCATAGTTTGCATAGCGGCCTATCATGTTCCCTAATCAGTTATTTTGTTTGTGTGTAGCCCATTCACTATCCCCATCTATCCCCCACTCCCTGAAGATGTCTGGACCATCATTGTAAATACATCATTGTAAATAAACACCTGTACTTTGTATCTCCCCCACCTCATTGTAGATTGTAAGCTCTCACGAGCAGGGGCGTCTTGTATTGCTTTAATTATTGTATTGTTAACGTTGTTACTTATGACTGTTGTGTTTGAAGCTGTTAAACTGTAAAGCGCTGCGGAATATGTTGGCGCTATATAAATAAAGATTATTATTATTAAAGAGTGTTTTCCGTCTTGACAACCCCTTATTTTTCTATATCAAAATCTGCTGGTGATCAGTTGATCACTTCCTATCCTGCGGCAGAAAACCCCGGAGATCGACGGTTATCTGGTATAGCGGCCACTACAGGTGAGATGTGGTATTACACGGTGTTCATGGAAATTAATGATCAGTGGGGTATCCTCACTTCTTCGACATCCCGAACTTTACAACACCTCTGAAGACACATAGGTTATTGCGCTGGGAAACTTTTGGTTTTGCACATAGTAGGAGGTTGGGTCTCGTACCTTGTATAAAGTTTCAGTGATAACTTTGATCATAGTTTCTCTGAGTGTCTGAAGTTTGATCAGGGCATGATTACATGCTTCGCTCTGAGTGAGACAGAAGTCCTTCAGGGAATAGGTGCACGAGTGATCCAGCTGCAGAGAGTGAGAGGTTATTGCACACCGAGCAAATCTCAGCCATAGGAACTGTATAGCTAACCTCTTCCTGACATAGAAAGTACTTTTACACCAATGGTCTTGGGAGCGGCATTATGTTTTGTGCATCTATCACTCCAATCACCCCACAATATGATTGCAGGGTGCTACATGACTGCCCTGGCAGCTGGAGGCCTGCCAAATGCCCCCATGGCGGTACCCTTGTGAAGCCCAGCAACAGGCAAGACTTCATAGGAGACAGGGATCTACTGCAATGCTGTAGTATCGCATTATATAGTTTAAGAGAAGAGACGATCGCAAGTTAAAATCCAATAAAAAAAATAAAATTGAAAAAGAATTATTTTTGAAAAAATAAAATATAAACATTTGAATCAGCTCCCCTTGTTTCCCCAATGAGACAAAGATATAAAAAATAAAAAATAAATATATTCATTATTGTGTTATTGCCGCTTCTGTTAAAGTCTGATTTGTCAAAATAATAAAAAAATTCAACCTTAATTGTAAGTGTATGTGCACACGTTAAGTATTTGCTACAAACATTTTTTGGAAAAAAAACCTGTCTATTCGCAAGAAAAACGCAACCTAAAATACATGTATTATTGCTGCACTTAAGATGCATTTCACTTTTATAGGTTTTTTCCCCCAGTCGTTAAAATGATGAAAAACACTGCAAAAAATGTTTTTTTCCAACACTTAAAAGAACAGTAAAATCTTTACAAGTTTGGTAATCACCTCAATTGTACACGCCTGGACAATTTTGCCAGGTCAGTTTTGCTGCACAATGTATGCAATCAAAACAACAACAACCATAACAATCAATAGTGGAAAAAAATGTTCTCTTGCTTTTACCGCAATTGGAATTTTTCCTCGTTTTTTTCAATACATTATAAGGTAAAATGAATGGTAATGGGGGGGCATCCAAAAATTACAACTTGTCCCTCATATGTGGGGAAAAAGAAAAATTATGGCTCTTGGACGAAGGGGGAGGAAAAAACAAAAAAGTGCAAAAATTAAAAATAAATAATAATAATTAAAAAAAAACCTGCCTGATCATGAAGGGGTTAAAGAGACCCGTCTATGGGACAGGGCATCGGGCGTTCATACTCGCACGCTCATTACTTTGGCTTCCTTACGTTAATAAGCAAGATAGGTAAACCTCCATGTTGGCGATCAGTCTGGGTACTGACGGCGCCCTCGCAGAGAGTCTGGAGGCGCTGCAGGCAGTCCTGGAAGACTTCATGAGCGAGGAACAGGTGCTGGAGGAGTAGCGCCCTGTACAAAAAGAGGGCAAAAAATTACTATTAAGAGTAATAAAAAAAAAAAAATAATAACATCACTGAATCATTTTCTCCTTTTACATTTCATCTTATTTTGTGTGAATATTTTTTTGCCTATTTCACTAGGATCAGATTGGCTGTAAGGCACCCGGCGGCAGCAGGAGCCCGGCCCCACTGCTCCGACAATGGGAAACCAAAATGTAAAGTCTATAAATGAGATAATTGGGCAGAAAACCGCTGTAAGTACATTAATGAATATGTGGCATTATTCTCTGTAGTAATAATATTAGATTTTGTTATTTTTTTTACTTACTTGCTGCCGTCCATCTTCGATCTGTGAACATTTCTTTTCCAGACAGTAAAAGTTTTCCAGAGCCTGAAAAGTAGCAAAAAGTTGAGAGCGGGTCCAGCGGCCTCCTATATGGATTACTTCACTGCCGTCCTACCTGAACTGGGCGAATGTGCGGATATTCTTTATGGTATAGTATCTCTCCCGCTCATGGGTCCACTCGGGCACAGGCACAACCTCCATGATTTCAGCTCCGGAGACCATCATTACCTGGATTATAAAAAATGGAGAGCATAACTCCACCAACCATTTCTACAGGCTACATATACCCCTTGTATAAGGCCAGTCTCACACGTCCAGATAATTCCGGTACCGGAAAAATCGGTACCGGAATTATCCGTGTCCGTGTGTCCGTGAGCTCACGTAGGCCATCCGTGTGGCACACGTGCGGCAGCCGTCTGCCGCCCATGTGCCGACTGGGTACCACACGGAGCGTGCAGGAGACAGCGCTAGAGATAAGCGCTGTCCCCTGCATCTGGTGCTGAAGCCGCCATTCATATCTTCTCTCCAGCAGCGTTCGCTGGAGAGAAGATATGAAAAATCCTTTTTTTTTTTTTCGTGTTTAAAATAAAGATCCCTGTCCCCACTCCCCTCCCACCCCCTGTGCGCCCGCCCGCTGTTACTAAAATACTCACCCGGCTCCCTCGAAGCGTCCTCTCCGCGCCGCAGCTTCTCCAGTATGAGCGGTCACTTGGTGCCGCCCATTACAGTCATGAATATGCGGCTCCACCCCTATGGGAGGTGGAGCCGCATATTCATGACTGTAATCGGCGGCACCACGTGACCGCTCATACAGGAGAAGCTGGCGCTGAGAGGAAGCTGCGAGGGAGCCGGGTGAGTATTTTATTAACAGCGGGCGGGCGCACAGGGGGTGGGAGGGGGGTGGGGACAGGGATCTTTATTTTAAACACGAAAAAAAAAAAGGATTTTTCATATCTTCTCTCCAGCGAACGCTGCTGGAGAGAAGATATGAATGGCGGCTTCAGCACCAGGCTGGGGGGACTGTTATGACCTGGTGGTTAGGACAATAATGGACCTGGTGGTTAAGAGCACACGGAAAGACCTGATAGTTACAATAATACAGGACAAGCTCAGGGACGTGGGAACTCTGCTGACCGCAATCCCTAATCCTATCACACACACTAGAAATAGCCGTGGATTGCTCCTAACGCTCCCTATGCAACTCGTCACAGCCTAAGGAACTAGCTAGCCCTAAAGATAGAAAAATAAAGCCTACCTTGCCTCAGAGAAATTCCCCAAAGGAAAAGGCAGCCCCCCACATATAATGACTGTGAGTAAAGATGAAAATCACAAACACAGAGATGAAATAGATATAGCAAAGAGAGGCCCGACTTACTGAACAGACAGAGTATAGGAAAGGTAACTTTGCGGTCAGCACAAAAACTACAAAAAAAAACACGCAGAGGGCGCAAAAGACCCTCCGCACCGACTCACGGTGCGAAGGCGCTCCCTCTGCGTCCCAGAGCTTCCAGCAAGCAAGACAAAAATCAAAATAGCAAGCTGGACAGAAAAATAGCAAACAAGAGAAAAACAAGCAGGAACTTAGCTTCTGCTGGGAAGACAGGTCACAAGAACGATCCAGGAGCGAACTAGACCAATACTGAAATATTGACAGGTGGCATGGAGCAATGATCTAAGTGGAGTTAAATAGAACAGCCAGCTAACGAATTAACCTCGTCACCTGTGGAAGGAAACTCAGAAGCCGCAGCCCCACTCACAACCACCAGAGGAAGCCCATGGACAGAACCAGCCGAAGTACCATTCATGACCACAGGAGGGAGCTTGACAACAGAATTCACAACAGTACCCCCCCTTGAGGAGGGGTCACCGAACCCTCACCAGAGCCCCCAGGCTGACCAGGACGAGCCAAATGAAAGGCACGAACCAGATCGGCAGCATGAACATCAGAGGCAAAAACCCAGGAATTATCTTCCTGACCATAACCCTTCCACTTGACCAGGTACTGGAGTTTCCATCTCGAAACACGAGAATCCAAAATCTTCTCCACCACATACTCCAACTCCCCCTCAACCAACACCGGGGCAGGAGGATCAACGGATGGAATCACAGGCGCCACGTATCTCCGCAACAACGACCTATGGAACACATTATGGATGGCAAAAGCAGCTGGAAGGGTCAAACGAAATGACACAGGATTGAGAACCTCAGAAATCTTATACGGACCAATGAAACGAGGCTTAAACTTAGGAGAGGAAACCTTTATAGGAACATAACGAGACGACAACCAAACCAAATCCCCAACACGAAGTCGGGGACCCACACAGCACCGGCGGTTAGCGAAACGTTGAGCCTTCTCCTGAGACAATGTCAAATTGTCCACCACATGAGTCCAAATCTGCTGCAACCTATCCACCACAGTATCTACACCAGGACAGTCCGAAGACTCAACCTGCCCTGAAGAGAAAAGAGGATGGAAACCAGAATTGCAAAAAAACGGCGAAACCAAAGTAGCCGAACTAGCCCGATTATTAAGGGCGAACTCAGCCAAAGGCAAAAAGGACACCCAATCATCCTGATCAGCAGAAACAAAGCATCTCAGATATGTTTCCAAAGTCTGATTAGTACGTTCGGTTTGGCCATTTGTCTGAGGATGGAAAGCCGAGGAAAAAGACAAATCAATGCCCATCCTAGTACAAAAGGATCGCCAAAACCTCGAAACAAACTGGGAACCTCTGTCCGAAACGATGTTCTCCGGAATGCCATGTAAACGAACCATATGTTGGAAAAACAATGGCACCAAATCAGAGGAGGAAGGCAATTTAGACAAGGGTACCAAATGGACCATCTTAGAGAAGCGATCACAAACCACCCAAATGACCGACATCTTTTGAGAGTCCAGGGCCTCTTCGGGACCGGCAAGGGCAAAAGCAACCCACTGGCACGAGAACAGCAGGGCTTAGCCCGAGCACAAGTCCCACAGGACTGCACAAAAGAACGCACATCCCGTGACAAAGACGGCCACCAAAAGGATCTAGCCACCAAATCTCTGGTACCAAAGATTCCAGGATGACCAGCCAACACCGAACAATGAACCTCAGAGATAACTCTACTAGTCCATTTATCAGGGACAAACAGTTTCTCCGCTGGGCAACGGTCAGGTCTATCAGCCTGAAATTTTTGCAGCACCCGCCGCAAATCAGGGGAGATGGCAGACAAAATTACCCCCTCTTTGAGAATACCCGCCGGCTCAGGAACACCCGGAGAGTCGGGCACAAAACTCCTTGACAGGGCATCAGCCTTCACATTCTTAGAGCCCGGAAGGTACGAAACCACAAAATCAAAATGGGAGAAAAATAGCGACCATCGAGCCTGTCTAGGATTCAACCGTTTGGCAGACTCGAGATAAGTCAAGTTCTTGTGATCCGTCAAGACCACCACGCGATGCTTGGCTCCTTCAAGCCAATGACGCCACTCCTCGAATGCCCACTTCATGGCCAACAACTCTCGATTGCCAACATCATAATTGCGCTCAGCAGGCGAAAACTTTCTAGAAAAGAAGGCACATGGTTTCATCACCGAGCCATCAGAACTTCTTTGCGACAAAACAGCCCCTGCTCCAATCTCAGAAGCATCAACCTCGATCTGAAACGGGAGCGAAACATCTGGCTGGCACAACACAGGGGCAGAAGAAAAACGACGCTTCAACTCCTGAAAAGCTTCCACAGCCGCAGAAGACCAATTGACCACATCAGCACCCTTCTTGGTCAAATCAGTCAACGGTTTAGCAACACTAGAAAAATTACTGATGAAGCGACGATAAAAATTAGCAAAGCCCAGGAACTTTTGCAGGCTCTTCACAGATGTCGGCTGAGTCCAATCATAAATGGCCTGGACTTTAACAGGGTCCATCTCGATAGTAGAAGGGGAAAAAATGAAACCCAAAAATGAAACCTTCTGAACTCCAAAGAGACACTTTGACCCCTTCACAAACAAAGAATTCGCACGAAGGACCTGGAACACCATTCTGACCTGCTTCACGTGAGACTCCCAATCATCCAAAAAGACCAAAATATCATCCAAATATACAATCAGGAATTTATCCAGGTACTCTCGGGAGATGTCATGCATAAAGGACTGAAATACTGATGGAGCATTGGAAAGCCCGAATGGCATAACCAGGTACTCAAAATGGCCCTCGGGCGTATTAAATGCTGTTTTCCATTCATCGCCCTGTTTAATACGCACAAGATTATACGCCCCTCGAAGATCTACAGTGGGGCAAAAAAGTATTTAGTCAGTCAGCAATAGTGCAAGTTCCACCACTTAAAAAGATGAGAGGCGTCTGTAATTTACATCATAGGTAGACCTCAACTATGGGAGACAAACTGAGAAAAAAAAATCCAGAAAATCACATTGTCTGTTTTTTTAACAATTTATTTGCATATTATGGTGGAAAATAAGTATTTGGTCAGAAACAACATTTCATCTCAATACTTTGTAATATATCCTTTGTTGGCAATGACAGAGGTCAAACGTTTTCTGTAAGTCTTCACAAGGTTGCCACACACTGTTGTTGGATGTTGGCCCATTCCTCCATGCAGATCTCCTCTAGAGCAGTGATGTTTTTGGCTTTTCGCTTGGCAACACGGACTTTCAATTCCCTCCAAAGGTTTTCTACAGGGTTGAGATCTGGAGACTGGCTAGGCCACTCCAGGACCTTGAAATGCTTCTTACGAAGCCACTCCTTCGTTGCCCTGGCGGTGTGCTTTGGATCATTGTCATGTTGAAAGACCCAGCCACGTTTCATCTTCAATGCCCTTGCTGATGGAAGGAGGTTTGCACTCAAAATCTCACGATACATGGCCCCATTCATACTTTCATGTACCCGGATCAGTCGTCCTGGCCCCTTTGCAGAGAAACAGCCCCAAAGCATGATGTTTCCACCACCATGCTTTACAGTAGGTATGGTGTTTGATGGATGCAACTCAGTATTCTTTTTCCTCCAAACACGACAAGTTGTGTTTCTACCAAACAGTTCCAGTTTGGTTTCATCAGACCACAGGACATTCTCCCAAAACTCCTCTGGATCATCCAAATGCTCTCTAGCAAACTTCAGACGGGCCCGGACATGTACTGGCTTAAGCAGTGGGACACGTCTGGCACTGCAGGATCTGAGTCCATGGTGGCGTAGTGTGTTACTTATGGTAGGCCTTGTTACATTGGTCCCAGCTCTCTGCAGTTCATTCACTAGGTCCCCCCGCGTGGTTCTGGGATTTTTGCTCACCGTTCTTGTGATCATTCTGACCCCACGGGGTGGGATTTTGCGTGGAACCCCAGATCGAGGGAGATTATCAGTGGTCTTGTATGTCTTCCATTTTCTAATTATTGCTCCCACTGTTGATTTCTTCACTCCAAGCTGGTTGGCTATTGCAGATTCAGTCTTCCCAGCCTGGTGCAGGGCTACAATTTTGTTTCTGGTGTCCTTTGACGGCTCTTTGGTCTTCACCATAGTGGAGTTTGGAGTCAGACTGTTTGAGGGTGTGCACAGGTGTCTTTTTATACTGATAACAAGTTTAAACAGGTGCCATTACTACAGGTAATGAGTGGAGGAAAGAGGAGACTCTTAAAGAAGAAGTTACAGGTCTGTGAGAGCCAGAAATCTTGATTGTTTGTTTCTGACCAAATACTTATTTTCCACCATAATATGCAAATAAATTGTTAAAAAAACAGACAATGTGATTTTCTGGATTTTTTTTTTCTCAGTTTGTCTCCCATAGTTGAGGTCTACCTATGATGTAAATTACAGACGCCTCTCATCTTTTTAAGTGGTAGAACTTGCACTATTGCTGACTGACTAAATACTTTTTTGCCCCACTGTATCTTGGTGAACAAACTAGCCCCTTTAATACGAGCAAACAAATCAGACAGCAACGGCAAAGGATACTGAAATTTGACTGTAATTTTATTAAGAAGGCGGTAATCAATACAAGGTCTCAAAGAACCATCTTTCTTGGCCACAAAAAAGAACCCTGCTCCTAACGGTGATGACGACGGGCGAATATGACCTTTCTCCAAGGATTCCTTTATATAACTCCGTATAGCGGCGTGTTCTGGCACAGATAAATTGAACAGTCGGCCCTTAGGAAACTTACTACCAGGAATCAAATTAATAGCACAATCGCAATCCCTATGAGGAGGTAGGGCACTGGATTTGGGCTCATCAAATACATCCCGGTAATCTGACAAAAACTCCGGAACTTCAGAAGGAGTGGACGATGAAATTGACAAAAATGGAACATCACCATGTACCCCGACAACCCCAGCTGGACACAGACATAGATTTCCAATCCAATACTGGATTATTGACCTGTAGCCATGGCAACCCCAAAACGACCATATCATGCAGATTATGCAACACCAAAAAGCGAATATCCTCCTGATGTGCAGGAGCCATGCACATGGTCAATTGAGTCCAGTACTGAGGCTTATTCTTGGTCAAAGGCGTAGCATCAATTCCTCTCAATGGAATAGTATACTGCAAGGGCTCCAAGAAAAACCCACAGCGCCTAGCAAACTCCAAGTCCATCAAATTCAGGGCAGCGCCTGAATCCACAAATGCCATAACAGAATAGGACAACAGAGAGCAAATCAGAGTAACGGACAAAAGAAATTTAGACTGTACCGTACCAATGGTGGCAGACCTAGCGAACCGCTTAGTGCGCTTAGGACAATCGGAGATAGTATGAGTGGAATCACCACAGTAAAAACACAGTCTATTCTGACGTCTGTGTTCTTGCCGTTCAGCTCTGGTCAAAGTCCTATCACATTGCATGTTATGGCTGGCAATCAGGCAACACAGCGTGCAGTAATCAGCGCACATACAGAGATCTGGCAATAACCAAAAACAATAGGACGAGCTCTGAGACGTGGAATCTCTGTAGACTGCAGTACCTGATCTATCCTCACACAACTATAAGCAGCAGTGGATTGCGCCTATCACTACCTATGCAACTCGGCACTGCCTGAGGAGCTGACTAGCCTGAAGATAGAAATACAAGCCTGACTTACCTCAGAGAAATACCCCAAAGGAATAGGCAGCCCCCCACATATAATGACTGTTAGCAAGATGAAAAGACAAACGTAGGAATGAAATAGATTCAGCAAAGTGAGGCCCGATATTCTAGACAGAGCGAGGATAGCAAAGAGAACTATGCAGTCTACAAAAAACCCTAAAACGAAAACCACGCAAAGGGGCAAAAAGACCCACCGTGCCGAACTAACAGCACGGCGGTGCACCCCTTTGCTTCTCAGAGCTTCCAGCAAAAGATAATAGCAAGCTGGACAGAAAAAACAGAAAACAAACTAGAAGCACTTATCTAGCAGAGCAGCAGGCCCAAGGAAAGATGCAGTAGCTCAGATCCAACACTGGAACATTGACAAGGAGCAAGGAAGACAGACTCAGGTGGAGCTAAATAGCAAGGCAGCCAACGAGCTCACCAAAACACCTGAGGGAGGAAGCCCAGAGACTGCAATACCACTTGTGACCACAGAAGTGAACTCAGCCACAGAATTCACAACAGTACCCCCCCCTTGAGGAGGGGTCACCGAACCCTCACCAGAACCCCCAGGCCGACCAGGATGAGCCACATGAAAGGCACGAACAAGATCTGGGGCATGGACATCAGAGGCAAAAACCCAGGAATTATCTTCCTGAGCATAACCCTTCCATTTGACCAGATACTGGAGTTTCCGTCTAGAGACACGAGAATCCAAAATCTTCTCCACAATATACTCCAATTCCCCCTCCACCAAAACAGGGGCAGGAGGCTCCACAGATGGAACCATAGGTGCCACGTATCTCCTCAACAACGACCTATGGAATACATTATGTATGGAAAAGGAGTCTGGGAGGGTCAGACGAAAAGACACCGGATTGAGAATCTCAGAAATCCTATACGGACCAATAAAACGAGGTTTAAATTTAGGAGAGGAAACCTTCATAGGAATATGACGAGAAGATAACCAAACCAGATCCCCAACACGAAGTCGGGGTCCCACACGGCGTCTGCGATTAGCGAAAAGCTGAGCCTTCTCCTGGGACAAGGTCAAATTGTCCACTACCTGAGTCCAGATCTGCTGCAACCTGTCCACCACAGAATCCACACCAGGACAGTCCGAAGACTCAACCTGTCCTGAAGAGAAACGAGGATGGAACCCAGAATTGCAGAAAAATGGAGAGACCAAGGTAGCCGAGCTGGCCCGATTATTAAGGGCGAACTCAGCCAACGGCAAAAATGACACCCAATCATCCTGGTCAGCGGAAACAAAACATCTCAGATATGCTTCCAAGGTCTGATTGGTTCGTTCGGTCTGGCCATTAGTCTGAGGATGGAAGGCCGAGGAGAAAGATAGGTCAATGCCCATCCTACCACAAAAGGCTCGCCAGAACCTCGAGACAAACTGGGAACCTCTGTCAGAAACAATATTCTCAGGAATGCCATGTAAACGAACCACATGCTGGAAGAACAAAGGCACCAAATCAGAGGAGGAAGGCAATTTAACCAAGGGCACCAGATGGACCATTTTAGAAAAGCGATCACAGACCACCCAAATGACCGACATTTTTTGAGAAACGGGAAGGTCAGAAATGAAATCCATCGAAATATGTGTCCAAGGCCTCTTCGGGACCGGCAAGGGCAAAAGCAACCCACTGGCACGTGAACAGCAGGGCTTAGCCCTAGCACAAATTCCACAGGACTGCACAAAAGCACGCACATCCCGTGACAGAGATGGCCACCAGAAGGATCTAGCAACCAACTCCCTGGTACCAAAGATTCCTGGATGACCGGCCAGCACCGAACAATGAAGTTCAGAGATAACTTTACTAGTCCACCTATCAGGGACGAACAGTTTCTCGGCCGGACAACGATCAGGTTTATTAGCCTGAAATTTCTGCAACACTCTCCGCAAATCAGGGGAGATGGCAGACACAATGACTCCTTCCTTGAGGATACTCGCCGGCTCAGATAACCCCGGAGAGTCGGGCACAAAACTCCTAGACAGAGCATCCGCCTTCACATTTTTAGAGCCCGGAAGGTATGAAATCACAAAATCAAAACGAGCAAAAAATAACGACCAACGGGCCTGTCTAGGATTCAAGCGCTTGGCAGACTCAAGATAAGTAAGGTTCTTATGATCAGTCAAAACCACCACACGATGCTTAGCACCCTCAAGCCAATGACGCCATTCCTCGAATGCCCACTTCATGGCCAGCAACTCTCGGTTACCCACATCATAATTACGCTCAGCAGCAGAAAATTTCCTGGAAAAGAAAGCACATGGTTTGAACACTGAGCAACCAGAACCTCTCTGTGACAAAACCGCCCCTGCACCAATCTCAGAAGCATCAACCTCGACCTGGAACGAAAGAGAAACATCAGGTTGACACAACACAGGGGCACAGCAAAAACGACGCTTCAACTCCTGAAAAGCTTCCACGGCAGCAGAAGACCAATTAACCAAATCAGCACCCTTCTTGGTCAAATCGGTCAATGGTCTGGCAATACTAGAAAAATTACAGATGAAGCGACGATAAAAATTAGCAAAGCCCAGGAATTTCTGCAGACTTTTTAGAGATGTCGGCTGAGTCCAATCCTGGATGGCCTGAACCTTAACCGGATCCATCTCGATAGTAGAAGGGGAAAAGATGAACCCCAAAAATGAAACTTTCTGCACACCGAAGAGACACTTTGATCCCTTCACGAACAAGGAATTAGCACGCAGTACCTGGAAAACCATTCTGACTTGCTTCACATGAGACTCCCAATCATCTGAGAAGATCAAAATGTCATCCAAGTAAACAATCAAGAATTTATCCAGATACTCACGGAAAATGTCATGCATAAAAGACTGAAAAACAGATGGAGCATTGGCAAGTCCGAACGGCATCACCAGATACTCAAAATGACCCTCGGGCGTATTAAATGCCGTTTTCCATTCATCTCCCTGCCTGATTCTCACCAGATTATACGCACCACGAAGATCAATCTTAGTAAACCAACTAGCCCCCTTAATCCGAGCAAACAAGTCAGAAATCAATGGCAAGGGATACTGAAACTTAACAGTGATCTTATTAAGAAGGCGGTAATCAATACACGGTCTTAGCGAACCATCCTTCTTGGCTACAAAAAAGAACCCTGCTCCCAATGGTGACGACGATGGGCGAATATGTCCCTTCTCCAGGGACTCCTTCACATAACTGCGCATAGCGGTGTGTTCAGGTACGGACAAATTAAATAAACGACCCTTAGGGAATTTACTACCAGGAATCAAATCGATAGCACAATCACAATTCCTATGCGGAGGTAGGGCATCAGACTTGGACTCTTCAAATACATCCTGAAAGTCCGACAAGAACTCTGGGATGTCAGAAGGAATGGATGACGAAATAGACAAAAATGGAACATCACCATGTACTCCCTGACAACCCCAGCTGGTTACCGACATAGAGTTCCAATCCAATACTGGATTATGGGTTTGTAGCCATGGCAACCCCAACACGACCACATCATGCAAATTATGCAGTACCAGAAAGCGAATAACTTCCTGATGTGCAGGAGCCATGCACATGGTCAGCTGGGCCCAGTACTGAGGCTTATTCTTGGCCAAAGGTGTAGCATCAATTCCTCTCAACGGAATAGGACACCGCAAAGGCTCCAAGAAAAATCCACAACGTTTAGCATAATCCAAATCCATCAGATTCAGGGCAGCGCCTGAATCCACAAACGCCATGACAGAATACGATGACAAAGAGCACATTAAGGTAATGGACAAAAGGAATTTGGACTGTACAGTACCAATAACGGCAGAGCTATCGAACCGCCTAGTGCGTTTAGGACAATTAGAAATAGCATGAGTAGAATCACCACAATAGAAACACAGTCTGTTCAGAGGTCTGTGTTCTTGCCGTTCTACTTTAGTCATAGTCCTGTCGCACTGCATAGGCTCAGGTTTACTCTCAGACAATACCGCCAGATGGTGCACAGATTTACGCTCGCGCAAGCGACGACCGATCTGAATGGCCAAGGACATAGACTCATTCAAACCAGCAGGCATAGGAAATCCCACCATTACATCCTTAAGAGCTTCAGAGAGACCCTTTCTGAACAAAGCCGCTAGTGCAGATTCATTCCACAGAGTGAGTACTGACCACTTCCTAAATTTCTGACAATATACTTCTACATCATCCTGACCCTGGCATAAAGCCAGCAGATTTTTCTCAGCCTGATCCACTGAATTAGGCTCATCGTAAAGCAATCCCAGCGCCTGGAAAAATGCATCAACATTACTCAATGCAGAATCTCCTGGTGCAAGAGAAAACGCCCAGTCCTGTGGGTCGCCGCGCAAAAAAGAAATAATAATCAAAACCTGTTGAATAGGATTACCAGAAGAATGAGGTTTCAAGGCCAAAAATAGCTTACAATTATTTCTGAAGCTCAGGAACTTAGTTCTGTCACCAAAAAACAAATCAGGAATCGGAATTCTTGGTTCTAGCATCGATTTCTGATCAATAGTATCTTGAATCTTTTGTACATTTACAACGAGATTATCCATTGAGGAGCACAGAGCCTGAATATCCATGTCAACAGCTGTGTCCTGAAGCACTCTAATGTCTAGGGGAAAAAAAGACTGAAGACAGAGCTAAGAAAAAAAAATGATGTCAGGATTTCTTTTTTCCCTCTATTGGGAATCATTGGGTGGCTCCTTGTACTGTTATGGCTGGCAATCAGGCAACACAGCGTGCAGTAATCAGCGCACATACAGAGATCTGGCAATAACCAAAAACAATAGGACGGGCTCTGAGACGTGGAATCTCTGTAGACTGCAGTACCTGATCTATCCTCACACAACTATAAGCAGCAGTGGATTGCGCCTATCACTACCTATGCAACTCGGCACTGCCTGAGGAGCTGACTAGCCTGAAGATAGAAATACAAGCCTGACTTACCTCAGAGAAATACCCCAAAGGAATAGGCAGCCCCCCACATATAATGACTGTTAGCAAGATGAAAAGACAAACGTAGGAATGAAATAGATTCAGCAAAGTGAGGCCCGATATTCTAGACAGAGCGAGGATAGCAAAGAGAACTATGCAGTCTACAAAAAACCCTAAAACGAAAACCACGCAAAGGGGCAAAAAGACCCACCGTGCCGAACTAACAGCACGGCGGTGCACCCCTTTGCTTCTCAGAGCTTCCAGCAAAAGATAATAGCAAGCTGGACAGAAAAAACAGAAAACAAACTAGAAGCACTTATCTAGCAGAGCAGCAGGCCCAAGGAAAGATGCAGTAGCTCAGATCCAACACTGGAACATTGACAAGGAGCAAGGAAGACAGACTCAGGTGGAGCTAAATAGCAAGGCAGCCAACGAGCTCACCAAAACACCTGAGGGAGGAAGCCCAGAGACTGCAATACCACTTGTGACCACAGAAGTGAACTCAGCCACAGAATTCACAACAATTGCATAGGCTCAGGTCTATGCTCAGATAGTACCGCCAAATGGTGCACAGCTTTACGCTCACGCAAGCGTCGATCGATCTGAATGGCCAAAGACATAGACTCATTCAGACCAGCAGGCATGGGAAATCCCACCATGACATCCTTAAGGGCTTCAGAGAGACCCTTTCTGAAAATTGCTGCCAGGGCACATTCATTCCACTGAGTGAGTACAGACCACTTCCTAAACTTCTGACAATATATCTCTACCTCATCCTGACCCTGACACAAAGCCAGCAAGATTTTCTCTGCCTGATCCACTGAATTTGGTTCATCATAAAGCAATCCCAGCGCCAGAAAAAACGCATTAACATCACTCAATGCCGGATCTCCTGGCGCAAGGGAAAATGCCCAGTCTTGAGGGTCGCCACGCAACAAAGAAATAATGATTTTCACTTGTTGAGCAGGGTCACCTGAGGAGCGAGGTTTCAAAGCAAGAAACAATTTACAATTATTTTTGAAATTCAGAAACTTAGATCTATCCCCAAAAAACAAATCAGGAATTGGAATCCTAGGCTCTAACATCGGATTCTGAACCACAAAATCTTGAATGTTTTGTACCCTTGTAGTGAGATTATCCATCCAAGAGGACAGACCTTGGATGTCCATATCTACACCTGTATCCTGAACCACCCAGAGGTAAAGGGGAAAAGAGAGACAAAACACACTGCAAAGAAAAAAAAAATGGTCTCAGAACTTCTCTTATCCCTCTATTGAGATGCATTAATACTTTGGGCCACCTGTACTGTTACGACCTGGTGGTTAGGACAATAATGGACCTGGTGGTTAAGAGCACACGGAAAGACCTGATAGTTACTAATAATATAGGATGAGCTCTGAGACGTGGGAACTCTGCTGACCGCAATCCCTAATCCTATCACACACACTAGAAATAGCCATGGATTGCTCCTAACGCTCCCTATGCAACTCGTCACAGCCTAAGGAACTAGCTAGCCCTAAAGATAGAAAAATAAAGCCTACCTTGCCTCAGAGAAATTCCCCAAAGGAAAAGGCAGCCCCCCACATATAATGACTGTGAGTAAAGATGAAAATCACAAACACAGAGATGAAATAGATATAGCAAAGAGAGGCCCGACTCACGGTGCGGAGGCGCTCCCTCTGCGTCCCAGAGCTTCCAGCAAGCAAGACAAAAATCAAAATAGCAAGCTGGACAGAAAAATAGCAAACAAGAGAAAAACAAGCAGGAACTTAGCTTCTGCTGGGAAGACAGGTCACAAGAACGATCCAGGAGCGAACTAGACCAATACTGAAATATTGACAGGTGGCATGGAGCAATGATCTAAGTGGAGTTAAATAGAGCAGCCAGCTAACGAATTAACCTCGTCACCTGTGGAAGGAAACTCAGAAGCCGCAGCCCCACTCACAACCACCAGAGGAAGCCCATGGACAGAACCAGCCGAAGTACCATTCATGACCACAGGAGGGAGCTTGACAACAGAATTCACAACAGGGGACAGCGCTTACTGTAGCGCTGTCTCCTGTACGGCACACGGACACCGTCCGTGTGCGGTAAGTGTTTTTACACGGACCCATTGAATTTAATGGGTCCGTGTAATCCGTGCGCTCCCACGAACACTGACATGTCTCCGTGTTTTGCACACGGACACACGGTCCATGAAAACACGCTGACATGTGCAGAGACACATTGATTTCAATGTGTCTACGTGAGACAGTGTCTCCGGTACGTGAGGAAACTGACACCTCACGTACTGGAGCCACTGACGTGTGAAACCCGCCTAAGAGAGCAGAACAGTGCTGGTTCTCTGGATCAGATTCTTACCGTATTGGGCAACCACTAGGGGGCGCTCAGGAGCGCACTGCAAACTGTTTAGTAACTCCAAAAAGTGTTTGCAAAAGCTATAACTTTTACTTGTACATTTGTATTCCTTTTGCGCAGTAGATTAATTTCTTTAACGGCACGCACTAGGGGAATCACATATATTTTACGTTTTAGGGTGGAATAGAAAAAAAAAACATTCCAAAATATATTTGGGGGCTTCAGTATAGGAGATCAGTAACAGGGGCAGATTTATCAAGCTTGGGGGTTATAGAAAAAACAAATTATTGGAGCAAAACTGCGCCAAGTTCAATAAAAAACATACGTTGGTAAATAAATTTGGCAAGTTTTAGACGTCTGAAAATTTAATCAGGTGTTCATTGGAATCATTTTCTGTCGTAAAGCTTAATAAATCTGTCCAAAAAAAAATAAACAGGAGTGAAGCGGTTTATAAAAAAAAATATATATTTTTTTTCTAATCCTGGACAATGTGAATATAAAGCAAATCAGGAAGGATTTGCAGAATATAAATGGAGTTTCTAGACAGCGAAAACTGGAGAGAATTTCCACCACCACAATGTAATGAATATAAGGGGAGACAGGTGGACAGATGGTCCATAAAGCGTAGTCTGCGCTAATTACCCGGGAGGATGCTGCGGCTCTGTGAGCTGTGTCCTGGTCAGCTGTGCTTCATCACAACACGAGCAATTACACGCCGCATGTATATTGGCTTTCTGAAGAATTTTGCATGCAGCTTTGGATGTGATTGGAGGACGGCGGGTAAAAGTAATGCATGTAACAGAATGACACTTGTGATGGATGATCCCTGCGCTCACCTTACACACGTACGACGCGCTGACGGTCCAATATACATCCCGCTGGACGGCGCTACGAGCCGGGACAATATGGAGATCATAGGGATCGTAGCGAGCGGAGGGCTGGTCCTGACATCGAGGCAGGCAGTACATGAATTCTCCTGCGTCCTCTCTCACAGGAGCGCTCTCCTAAGCAGAAGAAGAAGAGGAGACTTATTACCGACATGTTACACTGAATTTTCCCAGAGATACTGCAGTGATGAGTCCGACAAAGGCTTACGGGGTCAGTCAGATCACAGCGGCGGTCAGTGCACTCACAGCCTCATATACCGCACTGCCTCTTCCCATAGTAGCTCATCCGTCCGTGTGGATTACTGACTATCATGGTCTCCCATACTACAGATACAGGGGGATGAATCCGGCCACTGGTCACTGTGTCTATAAGGGTCTGTTTACATAGACGCATCGTCGGCACCATACGACCACCAATCGGTAAACTTTTACACATTGGCGGACATTAGAATGCTTGTTTAGAGGCAGACCAAAATAAATGATCTGTAAAGAGATCACTCAGACCTCATAGGATGCTGTCATTCTAGACAGTGAGTCCCGATGCACCGCCGAGAACGATGATCTATCTATTATCTATTATTTATCTATCTATCATCTATTTATCTAATATCTATTTATTATTTATCTATCTATCATCTATTTATCTAATATCTATCATCTATTTATTATCCATTTATCTATCTATTTATTATCTATCTATTATCTATTTATCCATCTATCATCTATATATCATCTATCTATCATCTATTTATTATCTATCTATTATTTATCTATCATCTATTTATTATCTATCTATTATCTATTTATCCATCTATCATCTATATATCATCAATCTATTTATTATCTATCTATTATTTATCTATCATCTATTTATTATCTATCTATTATCTATTTATCCATCTATCATGTATATATCATCTATCTATCATCTATATATTTATTATCTATCTATTATTTATCTATCTATCATCTATTTATCTAATATCTATCTATCTATTTATTATCCATTTATCTATCATCTATCTATTTATTTATTTATTATCTATCTATCTATCTATTATCTATTTATTATCTATTTATTCATCTATCATCTATCATCTATCATCTATCTATTTATTTTTTGTCTATTTATCTATCTATCATCTATCTATTTATTATCTATTTATCTATCATCTATCTATTATCTATCATCTATCTATCTATCTATCATCTATCTGATCGTGCTGAGAGGTGTCCTGCTTGGATCACCCCCAATGAAATAAAGTGTGAAAAGCGTATTACGTATTTTAAATGAGGCGCCGCTGATCTTCCCTTGAACACCAGATGTGGAGTTGGGAAATGTCCGATATGTATAGAACACAACACCTTATACTAACTGTTCCTGAGTCATGGACATGTTACACACTGTATCCGGGCTTTACCTTTAGAAATCCCATATATTTGTTGGCCTCACGTTGCGGTCGGGGTGTCCTCCAGCCGAGGTCGGCTCTGACTCTCTGTATATACGACATTACATCTGAAACATAAGACGTAATAATGACCATAAAGGTTCGATCTCACTATCTAATATCTGGCTGTGATACGGTGCCAGTATTGTGCGGCCATCTGTGTAAATGTAATAGAAAGCTCTGAGCAATACCAAAGGGGTGCGAGATGGTGCGAGATCTCCCGATTCTGGTAATGAGAGATCACAGCTCCACAAGAAGCCATCTCATCTGCAACTTTATAGGAAAAAGAAGCTGCCCCAGTATGATCCCCAATATGTTGTGAGTGACGTGTATAAGGCGTATATACAGTGCAGATCTGCCCCGTACGCCCTTCTGTTACCATTTGTGACCCCCTGGCATGTGTCAGACTCGGGCCGGGCCGGCTCCTCTGGTATTTTGTAGTCAAGTGTATCTGTCAGGTCAATGCAGCTTTGGAAGTCTTTCTTCAGTATCACTTCTGACTTTAAGGACAGTGCGGTATCCTGCAAGCTCCCGCTGATCATCACCTCACTCTGGCGTTTGCTGCAAACATAAAAATGGGTAAAGAGAGTGGAGGTGTAGGAGGAGCAGACAAGGAGGCGCAGGTGTAAGGGGAGCAGACAAGGAGGAGCAGGTGTAAGAGAAGCAGACAAGGAGGAGCAGGTGTAAGAGGAGCAGACAAGGAGGCGCAGGTGTAAGAGGAGCAGACAAGGAGGCGCAGGTGTAAGAGGAGCAGACAAGGAGGCGCAGGTGTAAGAGGAGCAGACAAGGAGGCGCAGGTGTAAGAGGAGCAGACAAGGAGGCGCAGGTGTAAGAGGAGCAGACAAGGAGGCGCAGGTGTAAGAGGAGCAGACAAGGAGGAGCAGGTGTAAGAGGAGCATAGTAACATAGTAACATAGTTAGTAAGGCCGAAAAAAGACATTTGTCCATCCAGTTCAGCCTATATTCCATCATAATAAATCCCCAGATCTACGTCCTTCTACAGTGTAGGAGGAGCAGACAAGGAGGCGCAGGTGTAAGGGGAGCAGACAAGGAGGCGCAGGTGTAAGAAGAGCAGACAAGGAGGCGCTGGTGTAAGAGGAGCAGACAAGGAGGAGCAGGTGTAAGAGGAGCGGACAAGGAGGCTCAGGTGTAAGAGGAGCAGACAAGGAGGCGCAGGTGTAAGAGGAGCAGAAAAGGAGGAGCAGGTGTAAGAGGAGCAGACAAGGAGGAGCAGGTGTAAGAGGAGCAGACAAGGAGGCGCAGGTGTAAGAAGAGCAGACAAGGAGGCGCAGGTGTAAGAGGAGCGGACAAGGAGGAGCAGGTGTAAGAAGAGCAGACAAGGAGGATCAGGTGCAAGAGGAGCAGACAAGGAGGAGCAGGTGTAAGAAGAGCAGACAAGGAGGATCAGGTGTAAGAGGAGCAGACAAGGAGGATCGGGTGTAAGAGGAGCAGACAAGGAGGCGCAGGTGTAAGAGGAGCAGACAAGGAGGAGCAGGTGTAAGAGAAGCAGACAAGGAGGAGCAGGTGTAAGAGGAGCAGACAAGGAGGCGCAGGTGTAAGAGGAGCAGACAAGGAGGCGCAGGTGTAAGAGGAGCAGACAAGGAGGCGCAGGTGTAAGAGGAGCAGACAAGGAGGCGCAGGTGTAAGAGGAGCAGACAAGGAGGCGCAGGTGTAAGAGGAGCAGACAAGGAGGCGCAGGTGTAAGAGGAGCAGACAAGGAGGAGCAGGTGTAAGAGGAGCATAGTAACATAGTAACATAGTTAGTAAGGCCGAAAAAAGACATTTGTCCATCCAGTTCAGCCTATATTCCATCATAATAAATCCCCAGATCTACGTCCTTCTACAGAACCTAATTGTATGATACAATATTGTTCTGCTCCAGGAAGACATCCAGGCCTCTCTTGAACCCCTCGACTGAGTTCGCCATCACCACCTCCTCAGGCAAGCAATTCCAGATTCTCACTGCCCTAACAGTAAAGAATCCTCTTCTATGTTGGTGGAAAAACCTTCTCTCCTCCAGACGCAAAGAATGCCCCCTTGTGCCCGTCACCTTCCTTGGTATAAACAGATCCTCAGCGAGATATTTGTATTGTCCCCTTATATACTTATACATGGTTATTAGATCGCCCCTCAGTCGTCTTTTTTCTAGACTAAATAATCCTAATTTCGCTAATCTATCTGGGTATTGTAGTTCTCCCATCCCCTTTATTAATTTTGTTGCCCTCCTTTGTACTCTCTCTAGTTCCATTATATCCTTCCTGAGCACCGGTGCCCAAAACTGGACACAGTACTCCATGTGCAGTCTAACTAGGGATTTGTACAGAGGCAGTATAATGCTCTCATCATGTGTATCCAGACCTCTTTTAATGCACCCCATGATCCTGTTTGCCTTGGCAGCTGCTGCCTGGCACTGGCTGCTCCAGGTAAGTTTATCATTAACTAGGATCCCCAAGTCCTTCTCCCTGTCAGATTTACCCAGTGGTTTCCCATTCAGTGTGTAATGGTGACATTGATTCCTTCTTCCCATGTGTATAACCTTACATTTATCATTGTTAAACCTCATCTGCCACCTTTCAGCCCAAGTTTCCAACTTATCCAGATCCATCTGTCGCAGAATACTATCTTCTCTTGTATTAACTGCTTTACATAGTTTTGTATCATCTGCAAATATCGATATTTTACTGTGTAAACCTTCTACCAGATCATTAATGAATATGTTGAAGAGAACAGGTCCCAATACTGACCCCTGCGGTACCCCACTGGTCACAGCGACCCAGTTAGAGACTATACCATTTATAACCACCCTCTGCTTTCTATCACTAAGCCAGTTACTAACCCATTTACACACATTTTCCCCCAGACCAAGCATTCTCATTTTGTGTACCAACCTCTTGTGCGGCACGGTATCAAACGCTTTGGAAAAATCGAGATATACCACGTCCAATGACTCACCGTGGTCCAGCCTATAGCTTACCTCTTCATAAAAACTGATTAGATTGGTTTGACAGGAGCGATTTCTCATAAACCCATGCTGATATGGAGTTAAACAGTTATTCTCATTGAGATAATCCAGAATAACATCCCTCAGAAACCCTTCAAATATTTTACCAACAATAGAGGTTAGACTTACTGGCCTATAATTTCCAGGTTCACTTTTAGAGCCCTTTTTGAATATTGGCACCACATTTGCTATGCGCCAATCCTGCGGAACAGACCCTGTCGCTATAGAGTCCCTAAAAATAAGAAATAATGGTTTATCTATTACATTACTTAGTTCTCTTAGTACTCGTGGGTGTATGCCATCCGGACCCGGAGATTTATCTATTTTAATCTTATTTAGCCGGTTTCGCACCTCTTCTTGGGTTAGATTGGTGACCCTTAATATAGGGTTTTCATTGTTTCTTGGGATTTCACCTAGCATTTCATTTTCCACCGTGAATACCGTGGAGAAGAAGGTGTTTAATATGTTAGCTTTTTCCTCGTCATCTACAACCATTCTTTCCTCACTATTTTTTAAGGGGCCTACATTTTCAGTTTTTATTCTTTTACTATTGATATAGTTGAAGAACAGTTTGGGATTAGTTTTACTCTCCTTAGCAATGTGCTTCTCTGTTTCCTTTTTGGCAGCTTTAATTAGTTTTTTAGATAAAGTATTTTTCTCCCTATAGTTTTTTAGAGCTTCAATGGTGCCATCCTGCTTTAGTAGTGCAAATGCTTTCTTTTTACTGTTAATTGCCTGTCTTACTTCTTTGTTTAGCAGACAAGGAGGAGCAGGTGTAAGAGAAGCAGACAAGGAGGAGCAGGTGTAAGAGGAGCAAACAAGGAGGTGCAGGTGTAAGAGGAGCAGACAAGGAGGTGCAGGTGTAAGAGGAGGAGACAAGGAGGTGCAGGTGTAAGAGGAGCAGACAAGGAGGTGCAGGTGTAAGAGGAGGAGACAAGGAGGTGCAGGTGTAAGAGGACCAGACAAGGAGGAGCAGGTGTAAGAAGAGCAGACAAGGAGACACAGGTGTAAGAGGAGCAGACAAGGAGGTGAAGGTGTAAGAGGAGCAGACAAGGAGGTGAAGGTGTAAGAGCAGCAGACATGGAGGAGCAGGTGTAAGAGGAGCAGACAAGGAGGAGCAGGTGTAAAAGGAGCAGACAAGGAGGCTCAGGTGCAAGAGGAGCAGGCAAGGAGGCGCAGGTGTAAGAGGAGCAGACAAGGAGGCGCAGGTGTAAGAGGAGCAGACAAGGAGGCGCAGGTGTAAGAGGAGCAGACAAGGAGGCGCAGGTGTAAGAGGAGCAGACAAGGAGGCGCAGGTGTAAGAGGAGCAGACAAGGAGGCGCAGGTGTAAGAGGAGCAGACAAGGAGGAGCAGGTGTAAGAGGAGCAGACAAGAAGGAGCAGGTGTAAGAGAAGCAGACAAGGAGGAGCAGGTGTAAGAGGAGCAAACAAGGAGGTGCAGGTGTAAGAGGAGCAGACAAGGAGGTGCAGGTGTAAGAGGAGGAGACAAGGAGGTGCAGGTGTAAGAGGAGGAGACAAGGAGGTGAAGGTGTAAGAGGAGCAGACAAGGAGGTGAAGGTGTAAGAGCAGCAGACATGGAGGAGCAGGTGTAAGAGGAGCAGACAAGGAGGCGCAGGTGTAAAAGGAGCAGACAAGGAGGCTCAGGTGCAAGAGGAGCAGGCAAGGAGGCACAGGTGTAAGAGGAGCAGACAAGGAGGAGCAGGTGTAAGAGGAGCAGACAAGGAGGCGCAGGTGTAAGAGGAGCAGACAAGAAAGCACAGGTGTAAGAAGAGCAGACAAAGAGGAGCAGGTGTAAGAGGTGCAGACAAGGAGGCGCAGGTATAAGAGAGGCACAGGGGTTTCGGATACAGATCTTACATTTCTGGCCCCTCCTTTTTGTCTTGTATTTTTCCTACGATTCTTCTCTTTCCATCCGCTCTGCAGATAGTGGTGCGGACGGTGGGCAAACAGAACTCCATGTACCCAGGTGGAGGCTTTGGAATTAAACCCTTATAAAAAGGAATGTAGCCAATATTATAAAGCGCAGTGTGCACAGGTTTCTAAACAAATGCAAATACACACATCTCTTCATACAGTATATCAGTGGTCCCCAACCTTTCTGATCTTGAGAGCCACATTCAGCACTGAGAGAGGGTCGCGAGCCACATCCAGCTCCCACCCCCTTCAAAGTAGTGTCAACCAAAGCCCCCATTACAGGTATAATGATAACCAAAGCTTCTGCACAGAAATCACTCCAGAGCAGTAAACTGAGATCCAGGGGTTCCCACAATACCCCCATTCAGTATTCTCCCATCAATGACTCCCAACACACGGTCACATCCAGCTTTCTCCCCTAACAGGTAGTACCATCATCTTGCATACCATACCTAAAACATCTCTAAACCCCTAAGACCAGTAATTGTGCATCCAGATCTGCACTACGGTGCAGGGCTACTCACAAAATTCACCATGTTGAGATGTGTTCTTCATACCAGTTTGCTAGACATGGAGCTAATGTACCACAATTCACGGGACCACGAGTCACATGTGGGGACCCATGCAGTATATAGTTTTCTTTTTGTGTTATATATGGGGCCACAAATACACAGACTGGAGATGTTGTCCATAGCAGCCAATCAGATTTTAGCTTTTATTGTTTTGGATCTAGTTTGAAAATTAAAGCAGTGATAGGATTGGTTGATATGAAAAATTAGAATTATATACATAATAGAGCCTAACTACACCCCACCATACATTCATGTAGGTATGGGACCTGCTCAGAAATTTACCAGCTCCATCAGCCGCGATTGTCAGTTTTATATCCTGCCGCAGCAGCCGAGATCGGAGCTATCTCTGATCCCAGCCATGTAACCCCTTAGCTGCTGCACTCCATATCAACAATGCCCCTAATGGAGTGAGCTGTATTAGCCGGTTGGTGATTGCACTGAAGACCCCTGAGTCCGGACCCCTATGAGGATGGATGTGGCTACTACTAGCCCCTTGGCATGGACGGACGGTCGCGCCCCGCTTCTCTCTGGATCCTCTGCGTGATGAGAGGACATGCTGGTGGTAATGTTGATGGAGGAGGATTGCTCACCAGCCTGTGTCTCCGCTCGTCACCGCTGACAGCTTGTTTGTGCAGCATCGTATTCTTGGAGACCATCTGGAGAACATCTGAACTCTGCGCTCCAAGATGCAGGCGACGACTCAGATCTGTGCTGGGCAAGAGCTGGCGCTCCCCCGTGTACATGTTGTGTCTTTCCTCCTGGAGGGGGTGAAAAATACAAATATAACAGGAATAAACAGCCAGTATGCACAGAAAGGGTTAACAGATAAATCGTATCTCCTGCTCTCTGCTATTATCTGTTTCTTTTCTTTGTTTGGGGAGTAATTCTTCCTTTATGGGGGGCAGATGGACTCCCCTGTCCCTGCAATATGAAGCTGTAGGGTCTCCAGATACCGCCATATGTTGCTGAATTGTGTGCTGAACAGAGGCATACTATAGGTAAAGCACGATGACTGCTTTATGGCAGCACATAGATTCTCATGTTACCATATGTATGGAGTTGTAGGGACTCCATGTGCCGCCATATGGCGCTCAGTGTTGCAGGGACTCCATATGCCGCCATATAGCGCTCAGTGTTGCAGGGACTCCATGTGCCGCCATATGGCGCTCATTGGGTGTCGTACACCCATATCTTACAGCTCCCTGGGTAAGTTCTCATTCCTGCTTTATGACCGCCCTTAGTGTCTCCTGTTCCCATAGTGCGGAGTCTCAGAGACCCCAAGTGCCGCCATATGGCGCTCAGTGTTGCAGGGACTCCATGTGCCGCCATATGGCGCTCATTGGGTGTCGTACACCCATATCTTACAGCTCCCTGGGTAAGTTCTCATTCCTGCTTTACGACTGCCCTTGGTGTCTCCTGTTCCCATAGTGCGGAGTCTCAGAGACCCCAAGTGCCGCCATATGGTGCTCCATTAGAGAGTAAGGTGGGGCTTCCTGGGTGTCGCCTTGTCTTGATCTACATCAGAGCCTGGAGTCCCGGTTTGCTCGGTGCGGCCCTGCAGGAGCTCCATGTGCCGCCATATGGTGCTTTTTCCAGTCTGTAGCAGTGGTCACGGATTTCCGGCCACTTCTGTGCAGCCATCGCTGCCTATTCTGCGCGACCTCTACAGACCTACAGAGCTGAGCGTCCGCCAAAACGTCTCCATTCCCAGTGAATGAAGACAGGGGCGGAGGGTGGAAAGCAAAGAAAAACTTTTTGGGGGTCAAAAATATTTCCAAAAATGGAATTTCTATCACAGGTAACAACCGACACGTTACCAATACATTTAGTAGATACATTTTTTAAGATCTCTGCTTGCTGTTATAGATTGGAAAACCGGTCACACAGCTGCAGAGCTCGTTACACTGTGTCAGGGCTATGTTCATACTGTCAGTCTCTGTTTCCATTCACTGACACTGTGCAGAAACCTTGCAAATGTGAAAACTGAAAGGTAAAGCAGCCACAGATCCAGCACAGAAGACCCCAGCACTCACCATGGACAGAGCCCTCCGCAGCCTGCATCCAGCGCACTGTCCGGTGTCACACTCTCGCTTATAAATAAAGATTGTTTTGTTGTGATTTTTCACTCTCTGCGGAGAGACGCTCCCAGCGGTTGTCTAGGAGACCGGGGCGTGGTGACACAGGGGACAGAGCAGAAGCTCCTCCCCCAGAGATGTCAATCAAACTCCTGTGCCCCAGAGAGGAGGCAGCAGCAGCACATGTAGATGCTGAGGACGTTTCTATGGTTACTGAGCAACAATTATAAACATGTCTGAAGTTTTTACACTTTTATTGACAAATCCTTGAAGTTTCTGTGATGTCTCACTATCCCCAGCGCTGACCCTTATTCTCCAGACTTCTGCCCCTTGCCCCGGCAGCTGGATATCGGCTTCTGGGCCAAATAAATGTTTAAAAACTCAAGAAATGCTGATTAGGGACCAGGGGTGTAACAATGTCGCAGAGGGTGCGACCATGTCCACACCTGTGCCGGAGGGGGGTCCGCCAACGCCAGCAGCTGGGTGTGTGTCGTCTGAAATGACCCTCTGCCCCCCTGCACTGCATGCAAGCTGTCAGCCAATCAGAAGCTGACGTCAGCGTGCCCGTCACAGGCGGCACATACCAGTCACTGGCGCCCCAAAGTCAGCCGCCAACCTCTGCGTCAGCCGCCGACCTCTGTGTCAACCGTAGAAGAGGACACCGGGCGTCGTGAGGGTGGAGGAGGAGAAGAAGAATCGTGTATTTATTTTTTAAATGTGTTGGAAAAGAGCAGAACGGATGACATGGAAGCGGCCCAGGATTTGGGACATCATACCAGGAAAGGGCCAAGGACAGAGGATATTATTACAGGAAGTGGCCAGGATGGGGACATTATACCAAGAAGGGGCCCAGGATGGGGGACATTATACCAGGAAGGTCCCAGGATGGGGAACAATATACCAAGAAGGGGCCCAGGATTTGGGACATCATACCAGGAAAGGGCCAAGGACAGAGGATATTATTACAGGAAGTGGCCAGGATGGGGACATTATACCAAGAAGGGGCCCAGGATGGGGGACATTATACCAGGAAGGTCCCAGGATGGGGAACAATATACCAAGAAGGGGCCCAGGATTTGGGACATCATACCAGGAATGGGCCAAGGACAGCAGACATTATTACAGGAAGAGACCAGGATGGGGGACATTGTACCAGGAAGGTCCCAGGATGGGGGACAATATACCAAGAAGGGGCCCAGGATTTGGGACATCATACCAGGAACGGGCCAAGGACAGAGGTCATTATTACAGGAAGAGACCAGGATGGGGGACATTGTACCAGGAAGGTCCCAGGATGGGGGACATTGTACCAAGAAGGGGCCCAGGATTTGGGACATCATACCAGGAATGGGCCAAGGACAGAGGACATTATTACAGGAAGAGACCAGGATGGGGGACATTGTACCAGGAAGGTCCTAGGATGGGGGACAATATACCAAGAAGGGGCCCAGGATTTGGGACATCATACCAGGAACGGGCCAAGGACAGAGGACATTATTACAGGAAGTGGCCAGGATGGGGGACATTGTACCAGGAAGGTCCCAGGATGGGGGACACTATACCAAGAAGGGGCCCAGGATTTGGGACATCATACCAGGAACGGGCCAAGGACAGAGGACATTATTACAGGAAGTGGCCATGATGGGGGACATTGTACCAGGAAGGTCCCAGGATGGGGGACACTATACCAAGAAGGGGCCCAGGATTTGGGACATCATACCAGGAACGGGCCAAGGACAGAGGACATTATTACAGGAAGTGGCCATGATGGGGGACATTGTACCAGGAAGGTCCCAGGATGGGGGACACTATACCAAGAAGGGGCCCAGGATTTGGGACATCATACCAGGAACGGGCCAAGGACAGAGGACATTATTACAGGAAGAGACCAGGATGGGGGACATTGTACCAGAATAAGGGACATTATTACTGGAAGGAGCCCATGATGCGGTGAGAAATAATAGGATTGGGACATTATACCAAGAAGGAGCCCAGGATACAGGACATTATTACTGGATCTGGATGGAGGACATTATACCAGGATGGAGGACATTATTACTGGAAGATGCCAGGATGTGGGACTTTATACCAGAAAGGGGTCCAGAATAGAGGACATTATTACAGGAAGAGACGAGGATGGGTGACATTATACTAGGAAGGAACCCAGGATAGAGGACATTATTGCAGGAAGAGACCAGGATAGGGAACATTATTACTGGAAGAACCAGGATGGGGAATATTATAACAGGAAGGGGAACATTATGCCAGAAAGGGGCCCATAATAGAGGACATTATTACTGGAAGAACCAGGATGGGGAACATTATAACAGGATGGGGGACTTTATGCCAGAAAGGGGCCCAGAATAGAGGACATTATTACAGTAAGAGACCAGGATGGAGGACATTATTACTGGAAGGGGCCAAGATGGAAAACATTATTACAGTAAGAGACCAGGATGGAGGACATTATACCAGGATGGAGGACATTATTACAGGAAGAGACGAGGATGGGGAACATTATAACAGGATGGGGGACTTTATGCCAGAAAGGGGTCCAGAATAGAAGACATTATTACAGTAAGAGACCAGGATGGGGGACATTATTACTGGAAGGGGCCAAGATGGAGGACATTATTACAGTAAGAGACCAGGATGGGGGACTTTATACCAGGATGGAGGACATTATTACTGGAAGGGACCAGGATGGAGGACATTATTACAGTAAGACACCAGGATGGGGGACATTATTACTGGAAGGGGCCAAGATGGAGGACATTATTACAGTAAGAGACCAGGATGGGGGACTTTATACCAGGATGGAGGACATTATTACTGGAAGGGGCCAGGATGGAGGACATTATTACAGTAAGACTGCAGCGCTAAAACATGTAAACTTGAAAACACGAAATTTGAACTGCATTACTGCACTAGAAATATGAAAAATGAGAGCTTTTAGCGCATAAAAATGGCCAATTTTATGTGTACCTGGTAGCCCCTTTACGGCATCTCTCTTATACCAGGTCCTAAAACTTGCCTTACCTCGCTGAGAATAAACGTCTCCATCTGAATGGGTACATGTGAAACCTCTTTTTAGACTAAAATTCTCTCTCTATGTGGAGGGGTATTGGACCTGCTGTAATTAAAGCACCTGAAGCTAGGAGGCGGAGTGCACGATCAGAAGGCTAAAGAATACATTTCAAAAACCTGACCGGCACATCCAAACATAGACTAAGTGTGAACATGTGCTGAACCCAGAGTCGCCAACTCGTATATAGTTAAGTAAATAAGGCAGCACACTGCAGCGCTAAAACATGTAAACTTGAAAACACGAAATTTGAACTGCATTACTGCACTAGAAATATGAAAAATGAGAGCTTTTAGCGCATAAAAATGGCCAATTTTATGTGTACCTGGTAGCCCCTTTACGGCATCTCTCTTATACCAGGTCCTAAAACTTGCCTTACCTCGCTGAGAATAAACGTCTCCATCTGAATGGGTACATGTGAAACCTCTTTTTAGACTAAAATTCTCTCTCTATGTGGAGGGGTATTGGACCTGCTGTAATTAAAGCACCTGAAGCTAGGAGGCGGAGTGCACGATCAGAAGGCTAAAGAATACATTTCAAAAACCTGACCGGCACATCCAAACATAGACTAAGTGTGAACATGTGCTGAACCCAGAGTCGCCAACTCGTATATAGTTAAGTAAATAAGGCAGCACACTGCAGCGCTAAAACATGTAAACTTGAAAACACGAAATTTGAACTGCATTACTGCACTAGAAATATGAAAAATGAGAGCTTTTAGCGCATAAAGATGGCCAATTTTATGTGTACCTGGTAGCCCCTTTACGGCATCTCTCTTATACCAGGTCCTAAAGCTTGCCTTACCTCGCTGAGAATAAACGTCTCCATCTGAATGGGTGCATGTGAAACCTCTTTTTAGACTAAAATTCTCTCTCTCTGTGGAGGGGTATTGGACCTGCTGTAATTAAAACACCTGAAGCTAGGAGGCGGAGTGCACGATCAGAAGGCTAAAGAATACATCTCAAAAACCTGACCTGCACATCCAAACATAGACTAAGTGTGAACAGGTGCTGAACCTAGAGTCGCCAACTCGTATATAGTTAAGTAAATAAGGCAGCACACTGCAGCGCTAAAACATGTAAACTTGAAAACACGAAATTTGAACTGCATTACTGCACTAGAAATATGAAAAATGGCCATTTTTATGCGCTAAAAGCTCTCATTTTTCATATTTCTAGTGCAGTAATGCAGTTCAAATTTCGTGTTTTCAAGTTTGCATGTTTTGGCGCTGCAGTGTGCTGCCTTATTTACTTAACTATATACGAGTTGGCGACTCTAGGTTCAGCACCTGTTCACACTTAGTCTATGTTTGGATGTGCCGGTCAGGTTTTTTAAATTATTACAGTAAGAGACCAGGATGGGGGACATTAGACCAGGATGGAGGACATTATTGCAGCAAGTCTTTATAGAATCTGGAATGCTACAAGGGCCCATACATCTGACCAACAAGCATGTATGGCTTTTGTATTGGGGCCCATTGAGCTGTAGTTTGGCCACTGGCACTCGTGTTGTATTACACCGATGTTGCTTTGATCACGTGACATTTCTCTTTTAACCCCAGAGCGAGTTTCTCTCATGGATCATTGCGCAGCTCGAAAAAGAACCTGTAGAAGCAGCTCCTAGCGAACCAGTCGTGATGCCTCCATGTCCAGGGGCCATGCGAATGACTGTATCCGCAGATGAAGGCGACCATGGGCCTGGTAGGAAATCATTGGGTTTATGATGTAGACGGATGAGGTGTCCATGTCACCCACAGACCGCAGTGTCCTCATGTGTCACCCAGATCAGATAGCATGTAGCTTAGGAGATGCTTCACTAGAGACCACATGGGCCGTGGAGGTGGGCGGCCTGGATTGTATATCTGCCCCGTGTCCGTGTGTCAGTCCCGAGGGTCATCTAATAATTTAGGAGTCACTTCATATGACTATGATTACTATAGGGGGTGGAGTGGTTGGAGGTTTTGGGGGGCCATTGAGGTCTCTGCGATCTCGTGTACTGCAGCTCCTTCCAAAGTCTACGGGACTGATGACAATAACCGAATATCCCCCCAACCCCAAATACTCCAATGTGCAGCAACTCTGATGGATTTATAACATTTTCGCAAATCTCTCAGCCGGATAAAGAATTTACAGACGTTCTGCAGCAACAAAATGGGAGAACATTTTTAAGAAGATTTTTCCAAAAGTTTCTCAACTTTGTATTTAATGAGCGAATGAACAATAGAATTAATTCTGTGAAAAGGTGGAAATAGTCTATAAAACATGTATTTTAACAACGTTCGTTTGCCCCCCAAAAAAGGACTGGCCGGAACAATCTATGTAGTAGGTGTCCTTTGTAACACACACATTTGTAAGGAGTTGAATATTTTTGCAAAGCAAATCATATACAGTATACATATAATAAAACTATAGTTACAAAAATAAATGTGTCAAGTAAATGTAATGATTATGGAATTGCCCTGATTGCTCCATCCTACACCAAACGTAATACGGTGTAGAAATATTAATCACCGATTAAGAGGGGTGCTGATCATTGGACCCCCACGGATCTAATGTCTTATTCTATGGACTAGACATCAATTCTTAAAAGCTGGAAACATCTAAGAGGAAAAAGCTGAAGGCTCTCATGTCTGCCATCTGATCCCCTTTCCATAGGATCCCCAGTGATCCTGTGATCCCATAGATAATGAATGGAGTTGAGGTCAACTATGTGCTCCTCTGCTCTACTCAACACAAGATCCCTATTCCTGGGATCCAGAACCATGTTGTCATGATCCAGACCGGGTTTTGAGTCCTGTCTACCCCTTTCCTGGTCTGGTCATGTCAGGGTTTAACTTTGCGCTGCCTCATTCTGGGTTCAGGTTTGCTGTTTATCTCCGCTGCATCCTGCAGGCGGTGTCAGTTATAGTCTCTGCCAACGGCGTGAGTAGCTGCCCATGCTTAAACCCCGATTTGTCCTGCTGCCTTTGCTGACTGTGCCCGCATCTGTTTACTGCCCTCTTCCCGTCCCGACACTGTGTTTCCCTTTCATGTGTGGACTCCCAGGTACCTGGACCCTGACCTGCTTTTGTCTCTTGTCTTTGGTATTTCTGCTCCTGACCTGTATTGGCCTTTTTGGCTTGTCTCTGACTCTGCGTTTGTTTATTCCTTTGGTACTGCACGACTGACTAATATCGCCCCGGCTTGTTTGACTATCCTGCTGCCACCTGGTGGTAGCCTCGCTGCTGCTCCGCAGGTCTGCTCTGGCAGTGTGCAGTCCTCTCGTCACTTTACTGTCATCTAGTGGAGCTTGCATCTCCCTGCATAGCAGCAGCGTGACACATGTTATCATCAGGATCACTGGGGTCCCAGTGATAGGACCCCCAGTTATCATAAAGTTATCCCCTATGCTATGGATAGTGCATAGTTTACAATTTTGGGAATAATCCTTTAAGCTCTAATGCAGGGCAGTACAAAAGTATTGCATTGTGTTGCACCCGCATTGAAGTGATCACAATTTCAAGTTTTGGAGATCTTCATTCTCGGATGCAGTTTGGTATAATAAATCTGTCTTACACCGGTAAGTCTCCGCCATTACTCCCAGTGTCTGGTATTGGCTGCGGAGCTGATGTCACTTCGACAGCCAATCAGTGAGCTGAACTGCCAGCGCTCACTGATTGGCTGTCGACTTGACGTTAGTTCTGCAGCTAAAACCAGACATGGGGAGCAGTGAAGGGGATTCATTGGTGGACCTGAGGACGGTGATTAAAGCACTGTTTGTTTATTTGTTTGTTTTTTATACCAAACTGTGCCAGGGATTGAAGTTTTCCTAAAAGGGGACAAATCCATAAAAAAATAAAATAAAATGTAAATCACCTTTCTCTCATCTAGCACATTATTCATTCCGTACGATGAATGCCGTAGGAAACAAAAAAAATAGCTATATAGCTCTACCCTACCTACTGTATCCTCACCCATCCCTTGTAGATTGTGAGCCCTCGCGGGCAGGGTCCTCTCTCCTCCTGTACCAGTTATGACTTGTATTGTTTAAGATTATTGTACTTGTTTTTATGTATACCCCTCCTCACATGTAAAGCGCCATGGAATAAATGGCGCTATAATAATAAATAATAATAATAATAATAACTACTATTGCAATGGAAAAGTAGATAAAGTTCTGACTCCTGGAAGTCAGGAATCATAAAGAGAAGCGAAAAATTTAAAAATCATTTGCAGCCATTAAAGGGGAATGACACTTTATTTCTCCAGCTTGGTATATGGTTATTTCTGGCTTGAAAAGATTCACGTAGACAATTTGTTGCGGCGTTCCTTTAAAGCGTGATGCAGATCCATCGCACAATCCTACCGGAGCCGTAGAGAAGCTGCAGGTGTCCCGATATAGAACGAGGTGTAGAAACTTTTCCCAACTCTTCTTGCAGCACGGGGGCCTCAGAGATCTGCATCCCCCGAGGATCGCTCCTCACAATGGATCATATCGTGCTGATAATATACCTCAACCCCTGGAAGCCCTCGGCCTCGGCAGTCAAGCTGCTTCTAATGACATTTTAATGCCTCGTTTCTCCGGCACTTTTGTTCGGAGCGGTGGGAGAGCGCAGGATTCCGAGTCTCCAGCACATTAGCCGAGTTGGGTTTAGTCACTTTGTTTGAGGTTTCGCTGTGTGCGACAATCCACAGGGGCATCCGATCAACGTAAGGGGAGCAGCAGGAAAGCAATCTATCACGCTGCCAGCCCCCCAACCCCCGCCTGCCCATCACTAATTAACGAATTACCGCACAAGCAGCTACTAATAATGCAAAAACTGGAGAGATGATGGAGTGTGTGCCATTGTCTTCCAGGCAAGAATTAGTCTGTTCCACACACTTCATTTAGCCGAGCGCTGCATCCATTCATTACATTGGCAGGACTGATGATGATCAGGATGATGATGATGGGGAGGGAGAGGCCGTTGCTGATGACAGATCTGGCTGCTGGTATTAGAGGTGAAAAGGAATATTTTGTGTTTTTGGTAATATTATACCCAAAGTCATTAATTGTTTAGCAAAAAACATTTTTGGCTTTCGCTGCCTTTCTGATAGCTCTCAGGAGCAGCCTGACTTCATATTTCTCTGCTGCCCCATCTGATCTAATGTATAAAGAGCCTGACCGGCTATAGTGCATTGTGGGAGCGTAAAGTGACTACGGGCGGTGGCCATGACCGAGCTGCTGCTCCATCACTCCTTTTAACGCACTTTATAGGACCCAGTGGCATCCTCCACCAGCTCTAATTGACGCACCTGGACTGGGGTGTTTATAACTCCCAGCTTGCTGCTGGGAGTTGCCGGTAATATTTCCATTTCCCTGTTGAGGCTTGGAGCTAGAGCAGTCGGCTATCTTCCTCTTTGGTGTTTGGAGGACGTCTGTGTTTCTCTCTGAGTCTACTCAAGCTAAGCTTTCCCCTTGTTTGTGTATCCCATCTGTCTTTAGTGTTAGTGGGGATTGACTAGCGCACATTCTGTCCTTCCCTTTGCAGGGCTTATAGCCAGGGTCAGGCAGGGATTATGGTAGGTATCCTGCTAGGCGATAGGTGCGGAACCTATATAGGGATGCTTAGGGCAGACAGGGTGACATTAGGTCTGTCTTGGGGTCTCTACACTCCCCCCCTCCCTAGTGTTGGGCTCCCTTCCCCTTATCCCTTCGTGTTGCACTTAGTGTTTCCTACACTGTGCGTGACATTAAGGCACTCTCCATAGTACCCATACCAAGCCTTGAGATCTGGACATTGCAAGAATGTCCGCAAGGGATTCTAGTAAGGCCTCCCACTGTCAGGAACAATAGATTATTACTTCCTATCAGGAAGTGCTTGCTTTTCAGTAGCACTATTCATTCCCACTGTGGGCTAGTCCCAAACATTAACTGTATCTTATGTCCTAGATCCTAATCTGTATCTTACCCTATGCTGTTTACCATATCAGAGTCTATTCACAATATACAGTATACTACAGTACATAGCATGTGCAATACTAATGCTATATAGTGTCTGATGGAAAAATAACTATACTTGCGACAATGCGTGACCGCACGAGGCCGTACATTAACACACTGCATGGCCACGGTACAAGGTACAGGGGTTTTCTGCTTTTTGACAATCGTTCTTTTAATAAGCTGATCAGCAGCAATCAGTTCTACTCTATGGCAGAGACTGGAAGGATGTGTTCTGTACCTGCAGCGCCTGCACAGGAAGAAGGAAGTATTACACAGTTTACATTGAGGGCAATGCGCTCTCTGTGTAAGGCCAGTTGTGTCGGGTCCTCTGCGGTAAGAGATGAGATCTCCACTCTGTCCAATAGGTGAGAACTGTGATAGGAGAGTAAAAGGTGATAAAACTGAGAAGAAAAGTAAAATAAAGTATTAAAGGTCTGCTGTACTGTAATATCCTTACAGTATGTAACCATTAACCTTTTCACCACCATAGACCACCAGGAATATAACCATAAGCATCTTCTCCACCATAGACCACCAGGAATATAACAATAAAAATCTTCACCATCCTAGACCATCATGGCTGTAACTATGAACCCCTTCATTGTTCTAAACCACAAAAAAATGAAACCATAAACTACTTGATGAACCCAGGACCACCAGGGATGTAATCATTAATCCTTTTGTTGCCACAGACCACAAGGGGTGTAACCAATAATCCATCCTCTGTCCTAGACCACCAGAGGTGTAACCATTAATCCCTTCACTGTACTAAACAAGCAGGGACGTAACCATTAATCCTTTCACTGTCCTAGACCACCAGGGCTGTAACCAATAATCCCTCCTCTGCCCTAGACCACTGGGGATGTAACCAATAATCCCTCCTCTGCCCTAGACCACCAGGGATGTAACCAATAATCTCTCCTCTGCCCTAGACCGCCAGGGCTGTAACCAATAATCCCTCCTCTGCCCTAGACCGCCAGGGATGTAACCAATAATCCATCCTCTGCCCTAGACCACCAGGGCTGTAACCAATAATCCCTCCTCTGCCCTAGACCGCCAGGGATGTAACCAATAATGCCTCCTCTGCCCTAGACCGCCAGGACTGTAACCAATAATCCCTCCTCTGCCCTAGACCGCCAGGGATGTAACCAATAATCCATCCTCTGCCCTAGACCACCAGGGCTGTAACCAATAATCCCTCCTCTGCCCTAGACCGCCAGGGATGTAACCAATAATCCATCCTCTGCCCTAGACCGCCAGGGATGTAACCAATAATCCCTCCTCTGTCCTAGACCGCCAGGGCTGTAACCAATAATCCCTCCTCTGCCCTAGACCACCAGGGATGTAACCAATAATGCCTCCTCTGTCCTAGACTGCCAGGGCTGTAACCAATAATCCATCCTCTGCCCTAGACCGCCAGGGATGTATCCAATAATCCCTCCTCTGTCCCAGACTGCCAGGGCTGTAACCAATAATCCCTCCTCTGCCCTAGACCACCAGGGCTGTAACCAATAATCCCTCCTCTGCCCTAGACCACCGGGGCTGTAGCCAATAATCCCTCCTCTGCCCTAGACCACCGGGGATGTAACCAATAATCCCTCCTCTGTCCCAGACCGCCAGGGCTGTAACTAATAATCCCTCCTCTGCCCTAGACTACCAGGGATGTAACCGATAATCCTTGCTCTGTCCCAGACCGCCAGGGATGTAACCAATAATCCCGCCTCTGCCCTAGACCACCAGGGATATAACTAATAATCCCTCCTCTGCCCAAGACCACCAGGGATGTAACCAATAATCCCTCCTCCTCTGCCCTAGACCACCAGAGATGTAACCATTAATCCCTTTTACTGCACTAGACCGCCAGGGATGTAAGTGCAGCGCCCCAGGGTCCTGGTCATTGCAGTAATGTCATTCTCCTCTAGGGGGGAGTGATGTTACGTTTGGAGGCAATTAAGGAGATCTCTTCACCAGGTAAACACAATGCATGCAACATGTTCACACTCCAGACCAGAAGGGGGAGCTCTAAGCCTGTTTAAGGTGAACTCCCCTATAAGAACATCCTGATCTGGAGGGAAAGGGTTCAGTTCCTGTCAGGGAGACAGGGGGAGAGGAAGCATAGGAGCCCTGTGGCTTGAAGTGCTGCATTTCCTGGAAGAAGACACTAAAGTGAACATATTGCAGAGAGTGTGCAGGAAAGCAGAGCACAGGAGAGGAATATCAGAGGGAGACCAGCCAGGAGCAGGCTGCTTCCTTCTGAGGAGCAGAAATCCGGTAGCCAGAATACCGAGGGAGTAAGGATCTCTACGCTTTACTTCAGAGGCTGGCAGGACAGCTTATTTCAAGTTACTGATCCGCCCTAATGTAAGGAGGTTGCTGTCCCTGCTCCTTACCTGTAACCACTTAGTCAGACAGCTGGGTTGTCGGGGGGAAGACTTGCTGCCCTGGAGAGAAGGGACCATGTGACGGCTGGGGCAGGGAGGAAGAGACGGGGGTGTGGTCAGAAAAGTGCGGGAGAGCAGAGCGCACCAGAGGGGACAGCGTGCCAGAGAGAAAGCAGGCTGCAGCGCCACGCTCCCCATGACAGAGTGCTCCCCGTGAGGGCACTAAGGCTGGAGTGAGAGTGGGGACTTGGAAGCCTCCATAATCAGAGACAGTGACCAGTGACCTCAGTGACAAGCTAAGATCCCTGAGTGTGATAAGTAACTGCCCAGTGTGTGTGTGACATCTTTACTACAGAGAATCTGCCAGAAACATACAGAGACTCTTGCAGCAGTGACTGAGACTGTGCTGCTTCCTGGTTCCAGTTTCACTTTGAGAAGAACAGACTGCAAAAGGTTTTAACCCCGGAGTCTCCAGTTCTCAGAAGAGAGGAAAGACTTCAGAGTCTTCAAGTGCTGCTGGTGACTGTACCCACATTGGAATAAGGACCCTCCAGTCAGGATTTCTCTGGACTGATAAGTTACAAAAACACTCGTTTTCCATTCCTATTCTGCTTAGCTGTTTCATAGCTTCAGTTAACTTGTTGTGTACCCCCTGCTTCCTCCCTGCGAGGAGAATTTTATCACCGTTAAAGGGAACCTGTCACCCCGAAAATCGCGGGTGAGGTAAGCCCACCGGCATCATGGGCTTATCTGCAGCATTCTGTAATGCTGTAGATAAGCCCCCGATGTTACCTGAAAAAGGAGAAAAAGACGTTATATTATACTCACCCAGGGGCGGTCCCGCTGCTGGTCAGGTCAGATGGGCGTCTCTGGTCCGCTGCGGCGCCTCCCATCTTCATTCCAAGACGTCCTCTTCTGATCTTCAGCCACGGCTCCGGCGCAGGCGTACTTTGCTCTGCCCTGTTGAGGGCAGACAAAGTACTGCAGTGCTCAGGCGCCGGGCCTCTGACCTTTCCGGCGCCTGCGCACTGCAGTACTATCCTCTGCCCTCAACAGGGCAGAGCAAAGTACGCCTGCGCCGGAGCCGTGGCTGAAGATCAGAAGAGGACGTCTTGTAATGAAGATGGGAGGCGCCGCAGCGGACCAGAGACGCCCATCCGACCTGACCAGCAGCGGGACCGCCCCTGGGTATATTTTAACTTGTTTTACAGCATTTCAAAATTTTTGCATGTCTTTTGCTGATGTATTGTTGTTTTCTTTTTCCCAGTCCGGGAGTACTGGATTTAACGGGGGGGGGGGGGGGGAAAGGTGCAGCGCCCCAGAGTCCTGGTCGTTGCAGTAATGTTATTCTTCCACCAGGGGGCGTGATGTTACGTCTGAAGGCAATGAAGGAGATCTTCTGTCCAGGTAGACCATCAGAGATGTAACCATTAATCCCTCCTTCTCTGCCCTAGACCACCAGAGATGTAACCATTAATCCCTTTTACTGCACTAGACCGCCAGGGATGTAACCAATAATCCCTCCTCTGCCCTAGACCACCAGAGATGTAACCAGTAATCCCTTCACTGCCCTAGACCACCAGTGTTGTAACCATTCATCTTGTACTGCCCTAGACCACCATGGATGTAGCCAATAATCCCTCCTCTGCCCTAGACCACCAGGGATGTAACTGCAGCGCCCCAGAGTCCTGGTCGTTGCGGTAATGTTATTCTTCCACCAGGGGGAGTGATGTTACGTCTGAAGGCAATGAAGGAGATCTTCTGTCCAGGTATCACAACCACAAATACACACTTCACCCTCCAGGCCGCCAGGGGGCCATGCTTCTATCTATTAGGGCACTCCTCACAATTAGGTAAAACTGGTAGTCTGGGGAGAACGTTAGAAGGAGGAGAGGAGAGCAGACGGAAGGTCTGTGGGAGAACGAGGGTTTACTTAGCTGCGCCTGCCCCACGTGCGGCAGCATCCAAAGAAAGAGACATTGAAAGGAATTGTGTTGCAGTGAGTGAGAAATGAAGTCATAGCAAAAGGAGAGGAACATCAGGGGGAGACCAGCTAGAAGCAGGCTGCCTCGTTCTGAAGCGCAGTACCGGTAGCCAGAACACCGAGGGAGTAAGGATCTCTATGCTTTACTTCAGAGACTGGCAGGACAGTTGATTCCACTTTGGCTGCCCGACCATATACCCAGGAGGCACGGTGGCAACATGTGGGGGCTGGGGTGTCTCTAGGGTCCCTGTAAAAAGCCTCAGGCCATCAGTCATACAGGTTTGTCCTATCCATCAGGGGGACAGAGAGAGAGAGACTTAACACCAACGATAGATGTGAGGACCTCACCGAGGAGCTCAGCAGGAAGGTACTAGAACACCCAGGCGCTAGAGGAAGGCTATTGAATTCCACCTGGATAAGGGGACTCTGGATTTGCCTTCAGACCGGCCGGACTCTGCCTGCCCTGTTGTCCCTACCCTGGACTGTGGATGCTGAAGCCCTCAGTAAAGGTAAAGAGACTGCAACCTTGTGTCCTCGTTATTCACTGCGCCTTACATCATCCACCATCTACACACTGGGAAGCCCTGGGGACACACTTCACCTGTGGGAAGGTTTACCATCTAGCTGCCATAACACCACCCCAGTGGACCCCTAAGCAGCGTCGGTCACCCTGACCGAATACCACAGGTGGCGTCACGAACATTTTCCTTTAAACTTTTGTCCTTTTATTGGACGCCCCTCAAAGGGCCATGGACTGGGTCAAGCCACCGTGACATCCCTGACGAGAACCGAAGGGCCCAGTACCGAGTACCCCATTGCCTTGACGTGGGGCGCTCCATAACCATTAATCCCTTCAGTAACCTAGACTTCCTGTTATATTCTTTTTAAAGGGAACCTATCCCACAATTCATGCTGCCCAAGCCACAGGCAAAATGAATCAGATCTGTGCTGCACTATTGCAGCCTGGTATATTGTTCTCGGAAGCTTTCTGGTATTTCAGAAACAATACAGTTAGATGGTACGGCCGGTAGGGATCATAGCCGGGGGGCCGTCAGGCTCAGAGTAGTCGATGCATCGTGACCCTGATACCTGGAAGTCTGAATTCGCCCTTTGTTGTCATTTTATTGCTCCATCAGGCCCCAATACTTGGGTCACTAAAAGTGGACATTTTTTCTTAATGTGGGTATTATTAATAAGTCGATTATGATATCACCTTCCTACATCCCACAGCTACAACCCGGGCGGCTGTTCCTGGGGACATTGGTTACTCTGCAGCATCTGTCCTGCTCCTGCCCCTGAGCAGAGGGATAGTCATTACCGTGCCGCTAATTACCTGCACACTTGGGCTGTTCACGGCGTGAAATAAAAAGAGGAACTTCAGAGAACGCTGCGATCCTAATGGCAACGCTGTGGCGCAGGGTCTCCGGATGGCGCCCGCCAAACTACAGAGCAGATGTTGCAAATTACATTTCTGAGTGGAAGCATAGATTGCTACAAATTGCCAAATCCTCTCCTCGTTGCCATTCTGCTTGATGTCCTCCTGGATTCCTGTAAAATAAATCTTTAAACTGAAAGGTTTATTGAACGGAATAGAAAAATCCCACCGGTAACTGTCAAGAAAAATGATAAAAGCAGAAAGACACCGCGGGGCCCCGCTGCTGCGCAGATCGCAAACGACAGCGTGTTCTATTCCGGAATTAATCCTTAACCCTTTCTTTATTAACTGGGCGATTTTTAGTTTTTGCACTTTCGTTCTTTTTCTGCCTTTTTTTCTTTTCCAAGAACCATTAATTTTTAATTTTTTTCCATAGCCATATAGGGTCTTTATATTTTTGCACTCCACTGTCATTTTCATTGATACCATTTTCGGGTACATACAACACTTTGATCGCTTTTTATTGCGAGAAGTGCGATGTCATGAACAAAAAAATGGAAATTCTGTTCCATACACTTGGACTTAACATAGTACCTGCTATGTTGGGAAGGGGTTAAAGGGTGTGTAAACTTTTGTACTCATTTTCTTCTACAGATGCAATGGAGCCCCTGTTTTGAGAGGGCCCAAGGTGGACCCTATCCCTTCATTTTTTTGGGTGGTAGTATCCTTTGCATATATTAAAGTGTTGTTCATAACATGTAAAGTTATCACCTATCCACAGGTGGTGGGGGTCCGACCTCTGGGACCTTGAAATCGAGTGGTGGCTGCACCACTACTGCATTCCTTCTGTACAGGACTGTCGGCCATCTCAAGCAGTTTCATGTGGGATGAACGGATAGGAGGCAGGACAATTCAGAACTCCTTTCTCCATAGGGTTCTCAATAGTGATTAGTGCTTCATTGGTGGCACAAGAATCCTCCATGATTGGTCCTGGACTCGGGACTACAAAAGTCTTCAGCAAGTCCACTAGAGTAGGATTGTGGCCAAAGTGACCACCGGCTCTTCCATGCCCCAGTTTTGTGCAAGGTGGCCTTGCACCTTGGTGATTCCAGATGGTTTGATAACACTGCCTTTCACCAGTTGTCTGACCAGCCGCTGCTGTGAGGGCTCAATAGGCACATCACCCCATATTCAGTTCTCTAGCTTCTTCTCAGTGACCCTTTGACATTGTTGTGCGTCACTTCTCTGGCACTATCGATCTCTGGGTCTTCTGTAGGGCTCACTGCCAGCCCCCAATGGGTAGCTGCATTTAGGCTCTTGGTCACCTGCTCCTGCCCCAATTCTCACGGATATTCCTCAGCTACTGGATCCGGACCTAAATCCTTAGAAGGTGCTTTGGGCATCTCATGTGGTCACACCACACACTCAATTCTTGGCACCAGAACAATGACTTTCATAGACTTCTTTCTCCATCGTTGGCGTGCAACAATTACTACCATGGGCATGGTTTCCAACAGTCCCAAATTTGCCAGGACTGTCGTGATTTTTCATAAAAAATCTTGGCAAATTCTAGGCAGATCTAGGTTAAAAAGGGGGCAGTTCATCTGGGTTAGGGGGCATTGGGCTAGTGGTCTAGTGATGAGCGAATATACTCGTTACTCGAGATTTCCCGAGCACGCTCGGGTGTCCTCCGAGTATTTTTTAGTGCTCTTTTTAGTGCTCGGAAATTTAGTTTTTATTGCCGCAGCTGAATGATTTACATCTGTTAGCCAGCATAAGTACATGTGGGGGTTCACTAGCAACCAGGCAACCCCCACATGTACTTATGCTGGCTAACAGATGTAAATAATTCAGCTGGGGCAATAAAAACTGAATTTCCGAGCACTAAAAAATACTCGGAGGACCCCCGAGCATGCTCGGGAAATCTCGAGTAAAGAGTATATTCGCTCATCACTAAAGTGGTCCTATTTGGCCAATGTTGGTAAGCATGCACAAGGTCAACCAAGGTGGATAAAATGTTATGGCACAACATAACATGGCTCATACACATACTATAGACCCTGTATACCTTTATGGATGTATGTATCTGATTGGCCGTCATTTGTTTCTTACGCTTATTGTATAAATATCAGGGTCGTAACTATAGTGGGAGCAGGGGTTACATCAAAGACCTGGAGAATAAGTAGGCCCAAAATGTCCCTTTGGCCTATGTGAGAAGACCCATACTAATAAAGGCCCATGAAGAGATTTTGCCTGTGGAGCCCACAAACATCAATTTACATCACTGATAAATATCCAGTATTTCAACAACCCAAATTTGACCCCTTCACATTTGACATTTTGAGATAAACGTAATTTTTGGGTGGAAGTGTCATGTGAAGCTTCACAATTGGCTGAATTTTCTGAAACCTTAAGGAGCTGGAAATCCATAGGTTTCCTAAGATTAGCTTAGAAATAAAACAACCCTCATCCATTGGACATCAAAAGGTCCGTGCAAAAATAGATCTGTCACATATTGCAGGAAACGGGAGACGATGCTGGAAATTGAATTCTTAGCATGAAGAACAAATAGGTCATTGAGAGGGGCTGGGGGCGATGAGTAATTGTAACATCACGGCCACTAAGATAAAAACGCATCATTTGTGAGCTCCGGCCGGCAGAAGATTCCATGGTGGAAGGCGACGTGATGGGAGACCGGAGAATGATTGGATGTGACAAGGTGGTTGCAATCCTCCCAGGACTTCATAAGGTTTCCTGATCAGATCAGATATGACAGCTGAGAAGCAGGATGACATTAATGCACTGTATTCCCGCGCTGGGCTCCAGCGTGGTCCTCATGGTTGTTGGTGTCCTCTGACATACACAATCTATGTCTACATGGGCCACACAGGCGATCTGTGTCTCAACTAATACATGTTTCCATGAGAGATGGACCTGCTCGTAGGAGGGTGGTGGAAAATTGTAATATTTCTTAATGCAGTTGTATCACATTCTGTGCTTTATCCATTAATCTTTTTCAAATTATGATCAACCAGGGACATAGCTATGGGGGAAACAGAGGCAGCAGTCGCACATACTGGCCATGGAGCCTGAGGGAGACTTTGTACTGGGACCAGGAAGCGTTAGATGGCATTTTTGCTGCCTCTTCAGCAAAAATGCAGGAGTACATGCAGGAGTGCCATCTCCATACAGCTAGAGCTAGCTCCATATGCAGCGCCCCAGGATCCTGGTCGTTGCAGTAATATCATTCTCCTCTAGGGGGGAGTGATGTTACATTCGAAGGCAATAAAGAAGATCTCTTTACCAGTTAACACCAAACACACAACACACTTCACACTCCAATCCACCAGGGGGAGCTATGCTCCTATTTATTAGGGCACTCTTCACAATTAGGTAAAACTGGTGGTCTGGATAGGAAGTTATGCAGAAGCTGACTGGGCTTCACCCAGTTTGCTGCTATCTGAGCTTCGCTCAGGTAGTTGGTCCCTGACAGGGGTGGGATCCTGTCAGAGGCCTAGACGGAAGGCCACGGAGCTGCGCCTGCCCCACGTGCGGCAGCCCCTAAGAAAGAGACACGAACAGCGAACTGTATTGTATAGAGTGAGAAGAAGTCATAGCAAAAGGAGAGGAAACCCGAAGGAGTTCTGCCCTACACAGGCTGTCTCCTTCAGAGGCGCAGTATCCGGTAGCCGGAATACCGAGGGAGCAACAGTCCTTTATGCCTTGCTCCAGAGACCGGCAGGACAGCTAATTGCAAGTTACTGATCCACTCCACACCCAGGAGACACGGTGGCAACTTGTGGGGGTCGGGGCATTCTAGAGTCCCTGCAAAAAGCCTCAGGCCATCAGTCATACGGGTTCTTCCTATCCATCTGGGGGACAGAGAGAAAGAGACATAACATCTAGAACATCTACAACAGTTTTGAGGACCTTATGAGAGGCTCAGCAGTAAGGTACTACAACATCCAGGCGCTAGAGGAAGGCTACTGATTTCCACCTAGATAAGGGGACTCTGGATTTGCCTCCAAACCGGCCAGACTCTGTCTGCCCTGTGATCTGGTGCTCTGGACTATGGATGCTGAAGCCTTCAGTAAAAAGGTAAAGAGACTGCAACCTTGTGTCCTCGTTCTTCACTGCGCCTCTCATCATTCACCATTTACTCACTGGGAATCCCTGGGGACATACTTCACCTGTGGGAAGGATTGCCATCTCCATACAGCTGGAGCTAGCGCCATACATACAGGAGTGCCATCTCCATACAGCTGGAGCTAGCTTCATACATGCAGGAGTACCATCTCCATACAGCTGGAGCTAGTTCCATACATGCAGGAGTGCCATTTCCAAACACTGGATCTAGCTCCATACATGCAGGAGTGCCATCTCCAAACAGCTGGATCTAGCTCCATACATGCGGGAGTGCCATGTCCATACAGCTGGAGCTAGCGCCATACATACAGGAGTGCCATCTCCATACAGCTGGAGCTAGCTTCATACATGCAGGAGTGCCATCTCCATACAGCTGGAGCTAGCTCCATACATGCAGGAGTGCCATTTCCAAACACTGGATCTAGCTCCATACATGCAGGAGTGCCATCTCCAAACAGCTGGATCTAGCTCCATACATGCGGGAGTGCCATCTCCATACAGCTGTAGCTAGCTACATACATGCGGGAGTGCCATCTCCATACAGCTGGAGCTAGCTCCATACATGCAGGAGAGGAGTGCCATTTCCATACAGCTAAAGCTAGCTCCATACATGCGGGAGTGCCATCTCTATACAGCTAGAGCTAGCTCCATACATGCAGGAGTGCCATCTCCATACAGCCGGAGCTAGCTCCATACATGCGGGAATGCCATCTCCATACAGCTGTAGCTAGCTACATACATGCGGGAGTGCCATCTCCATACAGCTGGAGCTAGCTCCATACATGCAGGAGTGCCATCTCCATACAGCTAGAGCTAGCTCCATACATGCGGGAGTGCCATCTCCATACAGCTGGAGCTAGCTCTATACATGCAGGAGTGCCATCTCCATACAGCTGGAGCTAGCTCCATACATGCAGGAGTGCCATCTCCATACAGCTGGAGCTAGCTCCATACATGCAGGAGTGCCATCTCCATACAGCTGGAGCTAGCGCCATACATGCGGGAATGCCATCTCCATACAGCTGGAGCTAGCGCCATACATGCGGGAATGCCATCTCCATACAGCTGGAGCTAGCTCCATACATGCGGGAGTGCCATCTCCATACAGCCGTAGCTAGCTCCATACATGCGGGAATGCCATCTCCATACAGCTGGAGCTAGCTCCATACATGCAGGAGTGCCATCTCCATACAGCCGGAGCTAGCTCCATACATGCGGGAGTGCCATCTCCATACAGCCGTAGCTAGCTCCATACATGCGGGAATGCCATCGCCATACAGCTGGAGCTAGCTCCATACATGCAGGAGTGCCATCTCCATACAGCCGGAGCTAGCTCCATACATGCGGGAGTGCCATCTCCATACAGCTGTAGCTAGCGCCATACATGCGGGAGTGCCATCTCCATACAGCTAGAGCTAGCTCCATACATGCGGGAGTGCCATCTCCATACAGCTGTAGCTAGCTCCATACATGCAGGAGTGCCATCTCCATACAGCCGGAGCTAGCTCCATACATGCGGGAGTGCCATCTCCATACAGCTGTAGCTAGCTCCATACATGCAGGAGTACCATCTCCATACAGCCGGAGCTAGCGCCATACATGCGGGAATGCCATCTCCATACAGCTGGAGCTAGCGCCATACATGCGGGAATGCCATCTCCATACAGCTGGAGCTAGCTCCATACATGCGGGAGTGCCATCTCCATACAGCCGGAGCTAGCTCCATACATGCAGGAGTGCCATCTCCATACAGCCGGAGCTAGCTCCATACATGCGGGAGTGCCATCTCCATACAGCTGTAGCTAGCGCCATACATGCGGGAGTGCCATCTCCATACAGCTAGAGCTAGCTCCATACATGCGGGAGTGCCATCTCCATACAGCTGTAGCTAGCTCCATACATGCAGGAGTGCCATCTCCATACAGCCGGAGCTAGCTCCATACATGCGGGAGTGCCATCTCCATACAGCTGTAGCTAGCTCCATACATGCAGGAGTACCATCTCCATACAGCCGGAGCTAGCGCCATACATGCGGGAATGCCATCTCCATACAGCTGGAGCTAGCGCCATACATGCGGGAATGCCATCTCCATACAGCTGGAGCTAGCTCCATACATGCGGGAGTGCCATCTCCATACAGCTGGAGCTAGCTCCATACATGCGGGAGTGCCATCTCCATACAGCTGGAGCTAGCGCCATACATGCGGGAATGCCATCTCCATACAGCTGGAGCTAGCTCCATACATGCGGGAGTGCCATCTCCATACAGCTGGAGCTAGCTCTATACATGCAGGAGTGCCATCTCCATACAGCTGGAGCTAGCTCCATACATGCGGGAGTGCCATCTCCATACAGCTGGAGCTAGCTCCATACATGCGGGAGTGCCATCTCCATACAGCTGTGGCTAGCTCTATACATTCAGGAGTGCCATCTCCATACAGCTGGAGCTAGCTCCATACATGCAGGAGTGCCATCTCCATACAGCTGGAGCTAGCGCCATACATGCGGGAGTGCCATCTCCATACAGCTGGAGCTAGCTCCATACATGCGGGAGTGCCATCTCCATACAGCTGGAGCTAGCTCCATACATGCAGGATTGCCATCTCCATACAGCTGGAGCTAGCTCCATACATGCAGGAGTGCCATCTCCATACAGCTGGAGCTAGCTCCATACATGCGGGAGTGCCATCTCCATACAGCTGGAGCTAGCTCCATACATGCAGGAGTGCCATCTCCATACAGCCGGAGCTAGCGCCATACATGCGGGAATGCCATCTCCATACAGCTGGAGCTAGCGCCATACATGCGGGAATGCCATCTCCATACAGCTGGAGCTAGCTCCATACATGCGGGAGTGCCATCTCCATACAGCTGGAGCTAGCTCCATACATGCGGGAGTGCCATCTCCATACAGCTGGAGCTAGCTCCATACATGCGGGAGTGCCATCTCCATACAGCTGGGGCTAGCTCTATACATGCAGGAGTGCCATCTCCATACAGCTGGAGCTAGCTCCATACATGCAGGAGTGCCATCTCCATACAGCTGGAGCTAGCGCCATACATGCGGGAGTGCCATCTCCATACAGCTGGAGCTAGCTCCATACATGCGGGAGTGCCATCTCCATACAGCTGGAGCTAGCTCCATACATGCAGGATTGCCATCTCCATACAGCTGGAGCTAGCTCCATACATGCAGGAGTGCCATCTCCATACAGCTGGAGCTAGCTCCATACATGCGGGAGTGCCATCTCCATACAGCTGGAGCTAGCTCCATACATGCAGGAGTGCCATCTCCATACAGCCGGAGCCAGCTCCATACATGCGGGACTGCCATCTCCATACAGCTGGGGCTAGCTCCATACATGCAGAAGTGCCATCTCCATACAGCTGGAGCTAGCTCCATACATGCGGGACTGCCATCTCCATACAGCTGGGGCTAGCTCCATACATGCAGAAGTGCCATCTCCATACAGCTGGAGCTAGCTCCATATATGCAGGAGTGCCATCTCCATACAGCCGGAGCTAGCTCCATATATGCGGGAGTGCCATCTCCATACAGCTGGGGCTAGCTCCATACATGCAGAAGTGCCATCTCCATACAGCTGGAGCTAGCTCCATATATGCGGGAGTGCCATCTCCATACAGCTGGAGCTAGCGCCATACATGCGGGAGTGCCTTCTCCATACAGCTAGAGCTAGCTCCATACATGCAGGAGTGCCATCTCCATACAGCTGGAGCTAGCTCCATACATGCAGGACTGCCATCTCCATACAGCTGGAGCTAGCTCCATACATGCAGGAGTGCCATCTCCATACAGCCGGAGCTAGCTCCATACATGCAGGACTGCCATCTCCATACAGCTGGAGCTAGCTCCATACATGCAGGAGTGCCATCTCCATACAGCCGGAGCTAGCTCCATATATGCAGGAGTGCCATCTCCATACAGCTGGAGCTAGCTCCATACATGCAGGAGTGCCATCTCCATACAGCCGGAGCTAGCTCCATATATGCAGGAGTGCCATCTCCATACAGCCGGAGCTAGCTCCATACATGCAGGAGTGCCATCTCCATACAGCCGGAGCTAGCTCCATACATGCGGGAGTGCCATCTCCATACAGCTGGGGCTAGCTCCATACATGCAGAAGTGCCATCTCCATACAGCTGGAGCTAGCTCTATACATACAGGAGTACCATCTCCATACAGCTAGAGCTAGCTCCATACATGCAGGAGTGCCATCTCCATACAGCTGGAGCTAGCTCCATACATGCGGGAGTGCCATCTCCATACAGCCGGAGCTAGCTCCATACATGCAGGATTGCCATCTCCATACAGCTGGAGCTAGCTCCATACATGCAGGAGTGCCATCTCCATACAGCTGGAGCTAGCTCCATATATGCAGGAGTGCCATCTCCATACAGCTGGAGCTAGCTCTATACATACAGGAGTACCATCTCCATACAGCTAGAGCTAGCTCCATACATGCGGGAGTGCCATCTCCATACAGCTGGAGCTAGCTCTATACATACAGGAGTACCATCTCCATACAGCTAGAGCTAGCTCCATACATGCAGGAGTGCCATCTCCATACAGCTGGAGCTAGCTCCATACATGCGGGAGTGCCATCTCCATACAGCCGGAGCTAGCTCCATACATGCAGGATTGCCATCTCCATACAGCTGGAGCTAGCTCCATACATGCAGGATTGCCATCTCCATACAGCTGGAGCTAGCTCCATACATGCGGGAGTGCCATCTCCATACAGCTGGAGCTAGCTCCATACATGCGGGAGTGCCATCTCCATACAGCTGGAGCTAGCTCCATACATACGGGAGTGCCATCTCCATACAGCTGGAGCCAGCTCCATACATACGGGAGTGCCATCTCCATACAGCTGGAGCCAGCTCCATACATGCGCGAGTGCCATCTCCATACAGCCGGAGCTAGCTCCATACATGCAGGAGTGCCATCTCCATACAGCTGGAGCTAGCTCCATACATGCGGGAGTGCCATCTCCATACAGCTGGAGCTAGCTCCATACATGCGGGAGTGCCATCTCCATACAGCTGGAGCTAGCTCTATACATACAGGAGTACCATCTCCATACAGCTGGAGCTAGCTCTATACATGCAGGAGTGCCAGGAGTATTCTCCTGGATCGGTCACAGTATTCTCGGTGGTCAGTTACAGTACCTCCAGGGTCAGTTACAGAATTCTCCCGGGTCAGTCACAGTATCCTCCATGGTCAGTTACAGTACCTCCATGGTCAGTTACAGAATTTTCCATGGTCAGTTATAGTACCTTCAGGGTCAGCTACAGCATTCTCCAGAGTCAGTTACAGTACCTCCATTGTTAGTTACAGTACCTCCATTGTTAGTTACAGAATTCTCCAGGGTCAGTTACAGTATTCTTTAGGGTCAGTTACGGTATACTTTCAGGGTATGAGCAGTGATGTCAGGAAGATTAAAGCAGTACACACCTGTTTTCTGTTTGGAATGACGGCCAGTCTTTTGTTATTTGTGCATATAAAGCCTCAGACTGAGCTCTCCACCCATCAGCCTCTGGTGGTTTTATTCTAACCCTATAAATGCAATCTTCAGCCTAGGAGAGGATCCCCATTAATCAGGTTCCCAACAAAGAGAATCGCCTTAACGTGGCTGCGGGGTAAACATGAATTCGCCAATTTATGTGCTAAGTAGTCTCAATTTTTCCTATTTTCTAGAGCAGTATTACAATTCCAGCTTCATATAAATCATTTTTTCATGCTATAGGTTACAGAGTGCAACTTTATTTTTTGTTATTTTTTACTTCGTTATATCCTTGCTGCAATGTTTTGGATCCTCTGTTGCATTAGTTAAAACAATAGGGCTGCCTCTTTAATTAGGCAAATAAAAGAAATATATAATAAAAAATACAATAAAAAAATTTATGAAAAATAGTGCGACACATTCACTTTTAAGCAGATGAATCATTAATACCAACATTTGACATTTTATTACAATCCCCTCCAAGAAACCCTTTTTTTTTTTTTTAAATAAAAAGCAACTTTATTTAAACAAACGCTCTCCACCCACATCCCTTCATGCATATAAAGATGGAGCGCCCAGCATAAAATCTTCAAGTAAAAACTTATAGACACATCCAGGTTAGAACGCGCCACATAACACTGAATGTTTGACATCACAGCCCTTGATACGTGCTCCATGGACATAAAAAGTATTGGGCAGAGCAAATGAAATGACAGTTCTACTGATCGTACCTACAAAAAAACAATCTTCAAGGGGACATATTTGATATATTGTCCCAGAATATCCAATATGAAAAATGATGCAACATTGAAAATTGTCTTGATAACCAATATCCTAACATCTGACTCCAGCACCTGACTACAGGCGGTTTATTTGTAGTCTGTTACCATGGAGATGCATAACAATGAGCAAATCTGCCAAAATGTTAATTTGCAAGATGCTTAAAAATATTTAAAATATTATACTTACCTCGCTACTCAACTGCTTTGCCTCCATGGCTCCCGACCAGGTGCCCAGCTGGCTCCCGACCAGGTGCCCAACTGGCTTCAACCCTCCCTGCGGCTCCAATCTTCTTCTCTTTGGTCTTCACTATCTAGTAATGACTAGGCTTTACGTAACATCATGACTTTGCAGGATGACATACGCCACGATATCGCACGGGGCAGAGTCAGCACCGGAGGGGCTTAAGAGCAAAAATTAGAAGAAAAGAAGACCAGAGCTGTAGGGAGAAGCCAACAGAGAACCGCCTGCTAAGTTACGTTGGAAGGACAGCCGAGGGGCTAGGTGTTATAATATCTTCTCAATTCTTTAAACCCAACCTGGCCACCAATTTTTTGGGTATTCGAGCAAATCGATTTAAAAAAAATAAATAATAATAATTGGAATATGATTCATTTCAAAATGGTTTGTTGATCTATAGTTGGTGCAGAAGCTGTAGACACAAACCCATAGTAGATGTGCAAACAAGACTATTTTGCAGAATTTCCTTCTAAGTTGATTTTGAAGCTTGAGGTTAGAGCGGTCCAGAACTCCTGGTGCTTCAGGTTCCAGTTCTGGAGACCCTCAAGGGGTTGAGGATTTCTCATGTACAGAAAATTTGTGCGTTTCCATCTCATGGGCATGCACCTTCAGCCATATTTGTCTTGATTTTGGGAGGACTTTCCTATGAATGTAACCATAAAATCCACGTCCAAAAGGTTTGAGGGTGTTCCTAGAACCTGTCACTCGATTCACGCTATCCAAGTCATTGGCAGCATAAGTCAGAACCTTTCGGCACAAATTGCAGCCTGATAAGTAGGGAGAGACCTGTCAACTATCAACTAAAACGGAGAAGGGAGAAGCTGGACTAGTCATGGTCTCCACCTGGATCTTTAAACTATACTTTTTCTGAAACTCTCCATTTGCATTTTTGTAATCATGCAACAATTAAAGACAGCAGTCTGAAATGCATTTGCTATATATCCCTATAGATGGGTTGTGATTTTTAATACCTAATAAAATGTGGTTGTTACTGAAGATCCTGAAAATGGAATCCTTTTCTCTTCCTACATTGTTTCACCACCGGTCTTAGCGCTTCGGATCTTGGATGGGAAAGCTGACTATTTTGCTTTTTTGTCTCTCCGTCTGTCTTTGTTTGGGCAGCATGAATGATGTTACAGGTTTCCTTTAATCTGGATCTGCTAATGTTGGTAAGTATGACTACTTTTACGCACTGGTCCCGGATCTGTGTTTTGATCCACTCACCCCGGTCTGCTAAACTCTGTGTTACTCCACATCTGGCTTTGCAGATGCTCCAGCATGCTCCCATGTGATCATATGCCTGGGCCTATATAAGACTATATCAGTGCAACTAAGACTCTGAGTTTGCCAGTACACCTTCACCTGGTCTGCTGGCTGTCTGCAGTTTACAGGACCTGCCTGCCTGCGGTTTCCAGCATCACAGCTGCCCGTTCATGGTCTTCATGACGTCTCCTGCCTGCTTGCAGTTTTTAGAATCCCAACGGCCTGTCTGTGGCCTCTTGGATGTCCCCTGCCTGCCTATGGTTTCCAGCAGGCCAACTGCCTATCCGTGGTCTCCTGGATGTCTCATGCCTGCCTATGATTTGCAGCATCCCAGCTGCCCATCCACAGTCTCCTTGATGTCTCCTGCCTGCCTGGGGTTTCTAGCATCCCAACGTGTATGTGGTCTCCTGAGCATCTGCTGCCTGTCTATGGTTTGCAGTATCCCAGCTGCAAGTCCACAGTCTTCTTGACGTCTCCTGCCTGCCTGGGGTTTCTAGCATCCCAACGACGTGTCTGTGGTCTCCTGAACATCTCCTGCCTGCCTATGGTTTTCAGCAACCCAGCTGCCTGTCCGTGGTCTGTTAGAAGTCTCCTGCTTGCTTGCCTTCTCCCTCATTCCAGTTGCCTTTCCGCTGTCCATAAGACTTTTCCTGCCTGCCTCCAGTTTCCAGCATCGCAGCTGCCTGTCCATGTTCTCCTGGACATCTCATGCCTACAGTTTCCAGCATCCCAGCTGCCTCTCCGTGGTCTCCCAGATGTCTCCGGTCGGCCTGCGGCTTCCATTATCTCTGCTATTTGTTTCCCACGTTGAGCACTGGCCTGCAGCACCAACATCCGTGGCTTGTCAACCCACCCGGATCTTGGGCTTAGAGGATCCACCTCACCTAGTGATCCTGACACCTACATTTTCAGCCTTAAAGCCAAAGCAAAAACAAACCTCTCTACACATGGGGCATGGCTACCAAGAGCTAGGGCATGGCTTACATTTTGCAGAAATTGAACATGATAGTGACAGGTTATCAGCCTCAAAATATCACGATGTTGTCCAGTTTCTGAAAAGAAAAATCAAGAAATTACAAGCTTCAAATATTATGAGCTAGATCCTACAGAGAACAGTGGAATATAACATCCCAAAAATCAGAAACTGTGAACTTAATTATAAAAATACAAATTTTGATTGAACAAACATAGACAAAACAAGTAAAAAATTCAGTGTTTGGAAAGAAAGAAAGAATGGTGATGACACAATGACAAAAGCGACGCACCTAAAAACCACATGTTGCCAAAGATGGCATCGCACCAGGGCGGCACAATCAGAGGTGTGGGTACTGATAATAATACAGAGGCACTATAAACTAAATCAGGGAGACACAGGTGTGATTACCCGAATGAACTGTGCATGCAAAACTGGCCTAAGCTCAATAGGGAGTAGGGTACCTGCGATACCCAGAGTAAAAGGACAAAATTACATGTGCCTAATCATAAATCAGTCTAAATAAAGTGCCACATGCCTACAGAAAGTGCCATATATAGTGCTTACCCATGTGGGACATGGAGAAGATGCGTACGCTGTCAAGAACCCCAACGCACGTTTCGCGCTGATGGCTTCTTCGGGGGCCTTGTGTGTGTTGTTGTGCATTGGTGGGCCATACTGTAAATACTCCATACACGCTTGATAAAAATGACCAACCGCTCTGTGGAGCGCATGGGCGGCGGGTCCCGAGCCACACGGACATCACTTCCGACTGTCCTAGATTTGGAGCAGGTCAAGGAAAAGTTTCCTGTGACGTCAGATGACCTGCACCAAGCCGATTGGACACCTTCAGAGATGCAGGTGTGCTCAGGACCCACAGCACATGCGCACTCCGCGGCAGCCATCTTGGATAATAGAACAAGTGTGGGCAAAAACGCAAATGCTAAGTGAGGCTGCCAACCTAAATTACAATGTGCAAAGCAGTGAAATAGTGATATATACATTAGCATACAAAGCATTAAAATCAAGCCAGATTAAAAAACATCAGTTAATAATAGATCATCCTATATCCAGTCTGCTCACCGCAGATTCCCATGTATGCGATCAAGAACAATGGTGTTTCAGGGGGATCCAGGCACACTCCTCAATGTACAAAGCAGACTATTGATGAGGATCCAACTGCACATACTGAATTTAAATGACAAATTAAAAATGAATTAATATAAAATGAACATGAAAACAGCAACAGACTAAAAACAAGAGAGACAGAGAAGGACATAATGCACGAGAAAATGTATAACAATCGCGACAGTGCGGTGCCTATAACCCCAAATTACATCCCAGTTGTTATAAAAAGGGCACAAATGAAAGTTGCTCGTTTAGCCCATGGGGTGACATAGTTCCAAGGGAGACTATCCAGCGACATTCCAGCTGCGCCAAGATTTTCTTAAAATTACCGACTCTGGTGCCACAATGCACCCTGTCGATGCCCCTGATCTTGAGAGCATCTGGGTCGCAATTGTGGCACTTGTGATTATTTTTATCTATGTATATTTTATCTCTTATATACTGTATTTTCTGGCGTATAAGACTACTTTTTATCCCCTGAAAATCTTCTCAAAAGTCGGATATCGTCTTATACGCCAGGTGTCGTCTTATAGGGCAGGTGCGGAGTAATCTGCGGTCGCCGCATATTGTGGGGGGAGCGACCCCAATGACGAGGTGGCGCCTCACCGGGAAGGTGTAAGTGAAGCAGAGGCAGAGAAGGAGATAATAGGATACAAGGGCGAGCCAGATGAGTGAAAGAGGAGTGTTTTTCTAGGCTCAGCACCGCGCTCTCTCTTATTTGCATACCCCTGGCATCCCAGACGCTGACAGTTTGCTTCACTTACACCTTCCTGGTGAGGCGCTCCCTCACCTCGTCATCGGGACCACTCCCCCCACTATATACGTCGACCGCAAATTGCTTCGCACCCACCCTATAAGACGACACCCAGCATATAAGACAACCCCCGACTTTTGAGAATATTTTATATTTTAACTGGAAAAGCTGGGGGTCGTCTTATACGCCTAGTCGTCTTATACGGTAGATTTCATTGTATAAATCTTTTTAATCTGTATAATCATTGGCAATATTTCTGCTTCATTGTATATGTATATTGTTCAAATGGATTACCGTGTTATGGAACTTTTTATATCTGTTTATCTTACGCCCACTCTTCAAATTAGTTATGTTAATCATTTACCCCACCGGTGTGTTTTCCGGTTTAGGGCTATTTAAGTGGGACACATGGGTCTATTGGAATGTCATGATTAAGGGAGCTTAGTCTCCAGAAACGCGTTGAGATTCTTACCCATATGGTTCGTGCTGAAGTCTGTATCCTCTATGCTTAAAGTTTGTGAATAAAGAAAACTCTTTTTTACGGATTCAGTGAAGCTAGACATTCTCTTCTTTTTTTATTATTATCAGTACCCACACCTCTGATTGTGCCGCCCTGGTGCGATGCCATCTTTGGCAACATGTGGTTTTTAGGTGCGTCGCTTTTATCATTGTGTCATCACCATTCTTTCTTTCCAAACACTGAATTTTTTACTTGTTTTGTCTATGTTTGTTCAATCAAAATTTGTATTTTTATAATTAAGTTCACAGTTTCTGAATTTATGGGACGTTATACTCCACTGTTCTCTGTAGGGTCTATTTATAATGGGAGTTGTCCTGTGCTTATTTTGTCCTCCAGCACTTTTTCCGTAATGATTGTATGTGTTCTGGAGATGTCGGTTTGTGTTAAACTAAATATTATGAGTTGAAAGAAAACAGTCCATGACTATTTTTGTTTTTTCCGTATTACCTTTTTTTTCCCCATAATTGTACTGTTTCCGTGTTATTCCTCTTGGAAATGTATTATATATTAATATACAGCACTAACGAGTCAGTGTCAGGGCACAGTCAGACGGCCGTATAAATGCACGGGCCGGCCTGTGGCTCTTCCGACCCGAGCGTGATATCTTCATGTATTCCTATGCAGCTGCCACGCTCGAGTTGGGAATCCGCGGCCAGTCCGAGCACTGCGGTGCGATCTTGGTCCGATTTATACGTCCGTCTTACTGCACCTTCAGAGTCTGCAGTCAATGTTACCAAGGGAAATGGCAACACTCTGTTATCAATTTATTCATACTTTTCCAGGAAGAACAACAGAGGAACGGCACAATGTAGAGATGTGAAGAAAATGTGCTCCAAAGCGCAAATATTTACCAAAATGGAGCATATGATCCCTGCACCGTTAGTAGGTAAGCTTCGCTGTCCTTAACGATGTCGCCTGCCAAATATTAAACACCACGGTGGGTAACGATTGTCCACTGCAGTCAAGGAAGGTGTCATATGGTATAGACGAGAAAAAGTGGAAAATGAGTAAAAGAATATATTGCATTCATACCCCTATAAATGGGATGTCCACATCTGGGGCCATTTTATTTTTACTTAAATGTATGTACTTGGGGCTAAAAATAATTTTGGCAATTTGATTACAAATCTTGCAGCATTTTGCTTTTCTAGGCTCTTCAATTTGTTGAACAATGAATTTTAATGTGTTCTGTGGTCTTAAATCAGCTCAGAAGAGCTAAAAAAAAAGACATAAATAAGTTAGAAATTTTCCCACTGGACTGTTCTGACAGATTCTCAAATAACTTATATGGCATCCGTCAAATGACAGTGCAAAATTTTAAGTTGTAGAATGTTAATGTTGCAATTCTATTTAGGATAAAGAGGAAGAAGAAGAAAAAACCCCTTTAAGAAGATGTGTAATTTTATCATGGTCTGTGCACATTTTCAACCTCTGGGTGTACACAAGTCTATCTCAGTTTACTGACGGCTTGCAAAGATCTTGAAAATGGCATAGAACTGAAACACAGGATATATTAGAATGTCACAGGATTCCGTACACTGCGATTACATTCCATTTCCATAAATCCGGACCCCTATGTACAAATAAATTTCCACCAAACACAAATTTTCAGCCCATAATAAATTATAATGCCATATCAAACAGGTTGAAGAACGCATGAGGATGAAAAATGCCAAAAAAATCATCCGAAGGAGCGGCAGAACCGGAACTTTTTAGAAGAAAGGACTTGTCCATTAGGAATCTCCGCGTAATTACTGAAATTGAAATACGGAGCGGGACGATGAGAATAAATAAATCCCTCGTTAGTGTAGTCCCCGATGTCGACTATATGACCACAACATCAACATAAAAAAATATAAAGTATATTATTGCAATAGAGAAGAGACTCCAACGATGGCTGCCGTCTTGTAGACCACATCTCTGAGGAATCTATCATAGAATGGTAGAGTTGGAAAGGACCTCCTGGGTCATCTGGTCCAAAACCTGCTTTCCTGTTGTCCAAGAACTTGATCCCAAAGTTTATAATCCCGTAATGAATGTCTGGTACTAATCGATGATCCTCAGGGTCTTTACTGCCGGTGTGGTCAGATCTCTGGCCGGTAACTAAACATATAGACATGACTCTCCCAAGATGTCCTGGGCCACCATAACTGATCCGCCAGAGTCCTGCGATAATCTCTAAATCAGGCGTGTCCTTAATATTTTCTAAATCTTCCTCTTTTAGGAACTCATTAAAGTGTATATCATACTGGAGAAACAGAGAAGATGTGGTTAATTAGGTCACAGGAAGGGATCCATCCAATGATATAACAGTAGTAATGTATTATACATGAACAAACTGATTTTTTAGTTGAGTTTTTGGAGCAGAAACTGAACAAAAACTCTTGGTTTTTGAAGACCTTTGAGGAGGATTTGATGAGTTTTTGCTCAGTTTCTGTTCCAAAAACTCCTATAAAAACTTAGTGTGCACAGACCCTATGGGTAAATCCACATGTATTAGATTTCCCATGGAGAGTTTTCACATCAAATCAGAAAAATCTGCACTGAATTGTGTGGATTTTGGTGCAGATTTGCCTTTCACTATGATAAAACAATGCAGATTTTCTTATAACTATCACTTTGAAGATAAAAAAAACAAACAAACAAAAAAGTAATTTGTAAAGTATACAGCCTTATTTAAATTCTGCATCAGTAGTTTGTCAGTATTTCTCCCTGTAGATTTCAATTTTGGTTATGGTTTACAAATAAGGATGCAAAATAATGACTAAATATTCACATGTAAATAAGGCCTTGAAGTTGGGTTTCTTGGTTTTAACCCTTCAATTACATTTATAACTTAAGACCTCTGGTTACACAAATGATAAAATGTTCAAAGAAAATCAACAGGGGTTTCAAAGTTTGTGCTAGACAAAGAACAATGGAGACCAGATGAAGTATTAGGAGAAGGTTAAGTCTACGATCGTTGTGTTTAAATTTCTGCACACATCACAAGAAGAATTAACTTTCTGTACTTATCATGAGTAAATTTAACTTTCTGCACTCAACAGGAGTAGACTTAACTTTCTGCACTCAACGGGAGTAGACTTAACTTTCTGCACTCAACAAGAGTAGACTTAACTTTCTTCACACAAGAGGATAGTTAACTTTCTGCACCTATAAATATACTTAGATTTCTGCGCACAACATGAGTAGATTTAACTTTCTGCATCCATAAGTAGACCTTACTTTCTAGACCCAAATTAGACTTTCATTTCTACATACTACAAGAATAGATTTAACTATCTGCCCCCATAAATAGACTTAACTTTTTGTACAAAAGAGTAGGGTTAAAATTCTGCACACAAGGGAAGCCTTATTTTTCTGCATAATTAAACCTTTTTAAGTCTTCTTATGGATGCAGAAAGTTAAGTCTACTCTTGTTGAGTGCAGAGAGTTAAGTCTACCCTTGTTATGTGCAGAAAGTTAAGTGTAATTATGGGTGCAGAAAGTTAAGTCTATTCTTGTGTGGAGAAGGTTAAATTTCGCCTTCTTATGTGCAGAAATTTAAGTCTAATTATCTATGCAGAAAATTAAGTCTACTCTTATGTGCAACTCAAAGAGTTATTGTGTCATCCGCAGCACACTGATCTAGAGACTCTTGCATCTTGTATTGTTGCTGGAACTGGCGGACATTCCTTCTTGACAGTTCTGTCTTAGTAGCTTTGTTTTTCTGCTTAATTTCTTCTTGCTACTGTGACACATTTACAATCTGTTAGTGCTTGTTCAGAAATCTACACTGTTATGACCATATTTGTGTATAGAGATAACAGTGAATTTGAATAAGCACATGGCTCAATGAATAGAAGAATTGCTCAGGAAACTGCCAATAGTAGGGGGTACAGGCTTCTGATTATGCAGTACTAATATGTTGTGAATTCTGTGACCAAGCTCCCTCCTGTGGTCGTGAGTGGTACTTCGGCTGGTTCTGTCTATGAGCTTCCTTTGGTGGATGAGAGTGGTACTGCGGCTTCTGAGTTTCCTTCCTCAGGTGATGAGGTTAAGTCGTTAGGTGCTGCTCTATTTAACTCCACCTGGTGCTTTGATCCTGGCCTCCAGTCAATGTTCTAGTATTGGTCTTACTTCCTCCTGGATCGTTCCTGTGGCCTGGCTATCCTGCATAAGCTAAGTTTTGCTTGTGTTATTTTTGTTTGCTATTTTTTCTGTCCAGCTTGCTATATTGGTTTTTCTTGCTTGCTGGAAGCTCTGAGACGCAGAGGGAGCACCTCCATACCGTTAGTCGGTGCGGAGGGTCTTTTTGCCCCTCTGCGTGGTTGTTTGTAGGGTTTTGTGTTGACCGCAAAGCTATCTTTCCTATCCTCGGTCTATTCAGTAAGTCGGGCCTCACTTTGCTAAATCTATTTCATCTCTGTGTTTGTGTTTTCATCTTGCTCACAGTCATTATATGTGGGGGGCTGCCTTTTCCTTTGGGGAATTTCTCTGAGGCAAGGTAGGCTTATTTTTCTTTCTTCAGGGCTAGTTAGTTTCTCAGGCTGTGCCGAGTTGCATAGGGAGCGTTAGGCGCAATCCACGGCTACCTCTAGTGTGGTGTGATAGGATTAGGGATTGCGGTCAGCAGAGTTCCCACGTCTCAGAGCTCGTCCTTTGTTTTTGGTAATTGTCAGGTCACTTAGTGTGCTCTGAACTTCTATGTCCATTGTGGTTCTGAATTACCTGTTCATAACACTAATAGCAGAAGCTCCTTCAGGATCTCAGAAGAAGGGGGATATGAGTAGCTGTCTCACTGCTTTATAGGAATCAATGGGCTGGAGACAGCCAACTTGTATCTCAAGAGTTAACTCCTCAGCCTACAATGTAGCTACTGTGAACACTCATCCAGGCTGTAGTGGTCGATCTTGGTAACAAGCTGTTCATTAAGTAAGATAAAAGCTCTCATATCAGGAGAACCGCAGCAGATGCAAAAAGTAAGTCAATTTCAAACTTGCTTATTTTAACTCCGTCTAACTATACTATTTCATATCATAAAAATACCCATTAAGTCTATTCTTGTTGTGTGCAAAGTTAAGTCTACTAGATGTGCAGCAAGTTAAGTCTACTCTTGTGTGTAGAAAAATAAGTCTACTCATGTGCGAAGAAAGTTAAGGAAATCACAAATCAATAGTACAAATGAAAATAAGCAACTTTGTAAGATTTCTTATCAAAGGTGTTTGCTTCTTTCTCTTACTGAATTAATCTTTCACTCTCAATTCATGGGTAAATTCTTGAAAACATGTATTCTGGGAAGACAATTTTTTCTATTAATGAGATAAGAGATGACAGATGGAGAGGGTTGTACAAAATTCTATGGCGAGGGCTCCGTCAGAAGCTGAGAGGAAGGGAGAAGAGAACAGTTATCTCATTACTGTATATAAATGAATGGGCTGGACTTGAGGGAGCCGTCTTGTATCTTAGCAGTTAAGGCTACGTTCAGATTAGCGTTGCGCGCCGCTGCGTCGGCGACGCAATGCACGACGCACAAAAAAACACGTGCAAACGCACGCAAAAACGCTGCGTTTTGCGACGCGTGCGTATTTTTTTTGACGAAATCGGACGCAAGAAAAATGCAACTTGTTGCATTTTCTTGCGTCCGACGCTAGCGTCAAAAACGACGCACGTGTCAGAAAACGCAACAAGAAAAACGCATGCGTCCCCCATGTAAAACATAGGGGCGCATGACGCGTGCGTCGCCGCTGCGTTTCCCGACGCAGCGTCGGGAAACGCTAATCTGAACGTAGCCTTACTCCTCTATTTGGAATGTAGCTACGGCACACACCCGGCCAGGCTATAGTGGTTGATCTTGACGGCAACATGCCAAGCTGTACCCTATGTAAGATAAAAGCTCTCATATCAGGAGAATCTAAGCTTAAAGAAAAAGCAAATCAATTGCAAACTTGCTCATTTTCATGATGTCTAAATAACTATACCAGTAGATACATTTTGCCATTACTGAGATAAGAAATAGCAGTTGGTGCTTTTAAACTTCTACGGAGAGAGGAGGAGAAGAGAGGAGTTAGAGGCAGACACAGACATTCCGCTGCATGTTCTACATAGTACGTTATGAGCAACAACTGTCATATATTCTCTGGTATAATGTGGACTCACTTCATGACGTAAATTTCGTCCGATTTGTGTAAATTCTAGAAAAAAAATATGAGAGCTGCAGCCCTATTGCTAATATCAATTGGCAGTTATGATTATTTATTTATTTCAAAGAAATTAGCATTTACCAGTATAAATAATAGAAGAAGGAGAGGAGATAGAATGCTAGTTTACACCATGCTTCTTTCTGGCAATAACTCAAGGTGCTGGCATTCATTACTACCGGTGGGTCATACGCCAATTCTGAGCTGTCTGCCGGGCAGTGGAAATACCTGGTGACAGATAACGATGACAGGTAAACAATGTTGCATAGACTGCAGTTATAATCAGTACAATTAGGACAGCAACGACTGGTTGTTTTTATTCCGCTAGTGAGTATCATCTTCATGCCACTCCTCATGGGCGGTCCTATCCTGTGGGCCAATCAGATGTCTGATGCTGCTGCCTCTTCTTACCTCTCCCTGTATACAGGAGGGAAAGACACTGCAGCTTCATCTCCCTCCTCCCCCTTGTTTTCTATTTATTGTGTTACTGACCAGGAGGTGACTATAGAGACTTCTGAACATGCAGAGAGAGTAAGGTCACATAAGAGTAATTACCTCCAGATATGGTAGAAGAGCAACGGGGTGTTCAGCCCAAGTGTTAACCATTCTTCAGCACATAGAAACATTATGCAGAACAGACTGTGAATGGAATATTCCGGGAGTACCAGCTAGAAGAAATTACAGAAAATTAAAAAGGTATTCCGACAATTGTTATTTCCATTGAAGAATAACCAATATCCATCTGATGGGTAAAGGGTCTTACTTCTCAGACCACGTATACCAAGTAGAGCCCAGTGCAAACTTCCACCAAATTTAGTAGAGGTCGTGTCTATGCCTCGTTCTATTATAGACTTGTATGGTCACCTATCCTCCTTGTGGCCAATTTTGAAGGTGGGGTACAAATTGTGGCTTATTTTGAAATTGGGGTATTGCTTTGCAGATAGTCGTCAAAGTTCTGTGCTCCCATCAAACAGACAAAAATGTGATAACCTTGGGACATGCCAAAAAAAATCCATCATCAATACTCCTATAGCTCGTTGGAGCTCCAATGTCCCATCTTCCCGGAGAAACATTAGAGGGGGTCCGTGCTTAGGACAATCCCTACTTGTTGGACCTCATTTAGTGGGCTTGTCATGTTCATGTTCTTTCCACTTTTTTTCCATGGATAGAACATGTATCCATTATTGTCTAGGGGCCTGTTCACTTGTCCTTTTCTATCTGCGCAAAAAAACGGGTTCACGGATCAAAAATGCCCAATCAAGTAAATGGGTCCATGACAAAATTGGATAACGCCATCCGTATCTTCCTAGTTCTGGATTTTTTTTTTACTGTTGAATGGATAGGAGAAGTTTGGAAACGTTTTTTTAATGAGATGCAATCTACAGTACATCAGTTCTTGGAGTAAAATAATCCCCGAAAAGTTGTAAAAATTGTGCAAAATTTTTGCTTTTTACGCAGCCCTCACCAAAAGCTAAGAAAATAGGTTTGGTTTGGCTTATCAGGATGCTGCAAAAATAATATGCAGTAATATGTCAGTGCCATACAGCAAGTGCCGCCATACAGTACTCATAAATACCAACATCATACTAATGGAGTGTGGACTGAGAAGGAGAACGGGAGACCTGATAGCACCTCAATGGGATACCAGATTTTTACTGGTATTACGTCATTGGATAGAGGTACTATATATAAAAATAATATGGTGTAATATGTCAGTGCCATACAGCAAGTGCCGCCATACAGTACTCATAGATACCAACATCATACTAATGGCGTGTAGACTGAGAAGGAGAACGGGAGACCTGATAGCACCTCAATGGGATACCAGATTTTTACTGGTATTACGTCATTGGATAGAGGTACTTAGGTTTTCTATTGTAGACATCTCCCAGGGCATGGTGGGAGTTGTAGTCCCTTGAGAGCCACAGGGTTGGAAACCATTTATATACATAAGAGGGTAATTGATGCAAGCAGTATCACTAGTCCTTGGATATGAGACCTAGAAATCTCGCTGCAGGACACACTGGATATAAAATATTTAACATTTGTTCGGGCATTTAATACGAGGCTTTAATGATCAGATAAATGCACAATAAAAGCCAACAGAGCGCGACCTTTCCTTACTCCGTTTTCTAGTTGTTTAAGCAATTAGTAGTGTAAATCGTGACCTTTAAGAACTCACAGTATGACGACTCCCGCACCCGGAGGGAAGCTTGGAACGAGGCCCAATGCACTGGGAACATGGCTAGGTATGAAAGTTACATAATTAAGTAATATACACAGTATGGGAAAGGGATGAAAGGGAAGAAAGTGACCCGAGAACAAGACGATGTGTCTATTAAAGGGGAAAAAAAGACCCTCAGAACGGGTGCAACACGGGGGGCAGGATAAGCAGACATCTCGATATCATCACAGTGACACCTCTGTAGGAAAACATCAAGCCAAAAATCAGGATTGCACCATTGCCGGGAAGAGATGAGACCAAATCAGCTCCTCCTCCCTCTCTGCGTGGAGACCTCTGTACAAAGAACATTAAGACTCTTTGTTACGTCATTCAGACTTCTAAGAAGTTTTTATTAATACAAATCTAAGACTATTGGCTCCCGATGGGGAAGCGGAGAGAACCCCCTACCTCTATTAAACTTTTTAGATGATCTGTCTGTGGGGCTAAACATTCGGGATCTGAGTTATCTCCAACCCCGGCCATTGCAGACAGATATAGGTGACATACTACAGATGCAGGGGCGTAACGATTGCGGTCGTAGAGGGTGCAACCATGACCGGGCAGGAGCAGGAAGGAGGCCCGCTGACGCACATTCGGTTGAAATGTTTTGTGGAGCAGAGATTTGCAGGCTCCCTGCACTGCAATACAAGCCACCAGCCAATCAGAGGTCTACAGGTGACAGGGGCGTGTTGGTCACGGACAGCGCATGACGTCACTGCCATGAGCTGCTTGTAGATGGCACACTAAAGTCTGCTACCGACTTCTGCACCGGCTATGGAGGAGGACGCTGCACGTCGTGGGAGAGGAAGGTAAGAAGATTTTTTTTTCTAATAGCGGCAGAACAGGGAACATTTCATGAGGAAGGGGCCAAGGATGGGGGACATTATACCAGGAAGGGGCACAGGATGGGGGACATTATACCGGAAAGGGGCCAGGATGGGGACATTATAATAGGAAGGGGCACAGGATGAGGAAATTATACCAGGAAGGGGCACAGGATGGGGGACATTATACCAGTAAGAGGCACAGGATGGGGGACATTATACTAGTAAGGGGCCCAGGATGGGGGACATTACACTAGAAAGGGGCCCAGGATGGGGGATATCATACCAGGAAGGGGCCCAGGATGGTGGACACTATTATTGGAAGGGGACAGGATGGGGGACATTATAATTGGAATGGGCCAGAATGGGGAACAGTATACCAGGAAGGGACCCGGGATGGGGGACATTATACCAGTAAGAGGCACAGGATGGGGGACATTATACTAGGAAGGTGCCCAGGATGGGGGACATTATACTAGAAAGGAGTCCAGTATTGGGGATATTATACCAGGAAGGGGCCCAGGATGGTGGACACTATTATTGGAAGGGGACAGGATAGGGGACATTATAATTGGAATGGGCCAGAATGGGGAACAGTATACCAGGAAGGGACCCGGGATGGGGGACTTTATTATTGAAATGAGCTAGGTTGTGGACATTATTACTGGAAGGGGTCAATGTAGAGGACATCATTACTAGAAGGGGCCAAGATAGAGGACATCATTACTGGATGGGGGACATTTCTCCAGGAAGAGACCCATGATGGGGCACATTATTACAGAAAGGGGACATTACTACAGGAAGGAACCAGGACGGGGACATTATTACAGGAAGGAGACAGGACGGGTGGATATTATTACTTGGGAGGCAAATACGCATATTTTTATAGAACGCTACATGGGCCCACATATCTGACCAACATGCTGGTGGGGGGCCAAGGTCCAAATTTTGCACTGGGGCCCATCAGAATCTAGTTACACCTCGGTACAGATGGCACAACTGGTGTAGAAAGCGGTTACTCCATCTTTGGTGTGCAATAACCACCAAAGCTCACTGGAAATAGCACATATTAACCCTTAATCATTTCTAGACCACCAGAAAGGCTGTTATTAACCCCTAAACCCCTTTATATAAAAATGAACTATGGAGTACAGTATAATCCATCCATGTCTGTTCTTGGAAGACCCCTCTTTCCCCCAATCTCAAAGGCTTAGGTGTAATCTACACCTATGGTAGGTATCTGTAAATCCCGTATTATCATATCCATACCCTGGTAGGGAACAGGCTAATATCACTGCAAACTGTAAATCTCAACACCACGCACCCCACCACCTACAATCTAACAAGGATTACCTACCTGGCACCAACCTGCTCAGCCTACAGAGTCATGAAATATTTATGGGGTTTGTCAAAAGTTGTGACACATCTTGGGGGCAGCCAGCGATGGAGGATTTACATCACAAGAGCTTCACAAAAATAAGTCCATGAATAAAACATGTACCTCCGGCTAGGCAGAATTAATTACTGTCTGCACTTTAAATAGAATATTAACAATGTGCGTGATGCCCTTATGGGCGGTAAAGTGCAATCAATGGCGGCTTCAAAGGGACTTCAAATTTATATCACTTACAACCTGTGTGTTTTATGGAGAGAACTAAGAGAGACATTCGCTCCAACACAGAGGGCGCAAATAAACGTGTGGCTTCTGTGATGAGGGTGAATATTCCAGATAATATGGCTGATGGTAAAAAAAGAAGAGGAAGATGATGACCAACTACAAGATGGAAGGTGTCAATCAAAGGAAATCTTGAACATGTTATTGAGAGGATCAAGGACCCAAAGAAACCATGGAACGTTCTGGAGAAACTGTAAATGGTTGAGATAAATAGTGTTATATAGTGCCCAGATAAATGGTGTCATGTAGTGCCCAGATATATAGTGTCACTAGCTGAAGAGCCCAGCGTTGCCCGGGCATAGTAACTAACTGTGGTTAGTTATAACAAATTATAATGATTTTATATATATATATATATATATATATATATATAAAGCTGAGTGTATAGCCCCACTCACGCTGCATACCCACAATCACTCTAATATCCCACATCATCCCGTCAGCCAGAGCCACCGGACTACTACCCCTAATATCCCACATCATCCTGTCAGTCAGAGCCACCGGACTACTACCCCTAATACCCCACATCATCCTGTCAGCCAGAGCCACCGGACTACTACCCCTAATATCCCACATCATCCCGTCAGCCAGAGCCACCGGACTACTACCCCTAATACCCCACATCATCCCGTCAGCCAGAGCCACCAGACTACTACCCCTAATACCCCACATCATCCTGTCAGCCAGAGCCACCGGACTACTACCCCTAATATCCCACATCATCCCGTCAGTCAGAGCCACCGGACTACTACCCCTAATACCCCACATCATCCCGTCAGCCAGAGCCACCGGACTACTACCCCTAATACCCCACATCATCCCGTCAGCCAGAACCACCGGACTACTACCCCTAATACCCCACATCATCCCGTCAGCCAGAGCCACCGGACTACTACCTGTAATATCCCACATCACCCTGTCAGTCAGAGCCACCAGACTACTACCCCTAATATCCCACATCATCCTGTCAGCCAGAGCCACCGGACTACTACCCCTAATACCCCACATCATCCTGTCAGCCAGAGCCACCGGACTACTACCCCTAATATCCCACATCATCCCGTCAGTCAGAGCCACCGGACTACTACCCCTAATACCCCACATCATCCCGTCAGCCAGAGCCACCGGACTACTACCCCTAATACCCCACATCATCCTGTCAGCCAGAGCCACCAGACTACTACCCCTAATACCCCACATCATCCTGTCAGCCAGAGCCACCGGACTACTACCCCTAATATCCCACATCACCCGTCAGTCAGAGCCACCGGACTACTACCCCTAATATCCCACATCACCCCATCAGTCAGAGCCACCGGATTACTACCCCTAATATCCCACATCACCCCGTCAGTCAGAGCCACCGGACTACTACCCCTAATATCCCACATCACCCCGTCAGTCAGAGCCACCGGACTACTACCCCTAATATCCCACATCACCCCGTCAGTCAGAGCCACCGGACTACTACCCCTAATATCCCACATCATCCCGTCAGTCAGAGCCACCGGACTACTACCCCTAATATCCCACATCATCCTGTCAGAACCACCGGACTACTACCCCTAATATCCCACATCATCCCGTCAGTCAGAGCCACCGGACTACTACCCCTAATATCCCACATCATCCTGTCAGAACCACCGGACTACTACCTCTAATATCCCACATAACCCCGTCAGTCAGAACCACCGGACTACTACCCCTAATACCCCACATCCTCCCATCGGAGACAACATTGTCAGGTTGTCGCTGTTACACTGATTAAAATGATATCTGGGTTAGAGAAATCCGTCTTGAAGTTTGAAGTTAATGAGATGCTTCATGCCGGACAAAGAGAAGCTCCTGATTCTGGGCCCCTGCAGTCTGTGGCAGAGGTGGTCGGTGTCGGCACGGTAATATATTGTGTTATTTCCAGCTTTACAGAAGGACGATAACACCATAGAAACGATAAGAATAATAGGCCTCAGTTACCACAACTGTCTACAAGGAAAACTGTTGCTCATAGCAACCAATCACAGCTCAGCTTTCATCTTCATCACAGCTCTGGTGAAATGAAAGATGCTCAGTGATTGGATGAGGAGTGGGCGGGGCTATGTGGAGTGGGCGTGGCTGACACATGCACACACTCACATACATACACTCAGCTTTGTATATAGTGTCATTTAGCATCCACATAACATGAGCCGGGCAGGCCAAGATTAATAATTTTAACCAAATACCAGATAAATAATCATAAAGAATCACAATAAATGGTGTAATACAGTGCCAAGATAAATGGTGTCATACAGATATATAGTGTGACATAGTACCAAGATATATCCTGCCAAATAAATAGTGTCAAATAGTGCAAATATAAAAAGTGTCATATAGTGCAAAGATAAATGGTGGCATACAGATATATAGTGTGACATAGTACCAAGCTATACAGTGCCAAGATAAATAGTGTCCTACAGTGCAAAAATAAATCGTGTGATAATAGTGCCAACATAATTAGTGTCACGCAGTGCCAAGAGAAATAGTGTTACATAGTGACAAGATAAATAGTGTCATACAGTGCCAAGATAAATGGTGTTATACAGTGTCAAGAGAAACAGTGTTATATAGTGACAAGATAAATAGTGTCATTCAGTGCCAAGATAAATAGTGTCATACAATGCCAAGATAAATAGTGTTATATAGTGCCAAGATAAAAAGTGTCATACAGTGGCAAGATAAATAATGTTATATAGTGCCAAGATAAAAAGTGTCATACAGTGGCAAGCTAAATGGTGTCATATAGTACCAATATAAATAGTGCCAAGCTAAATGATGTCATACAGTGCCAAGATAAATAGTGTCATGCAGTGCCAAGATGAATAGTGTCATACAGTGTCAAAATAAATAGTGTCATACAGTGCAAACATAAATGGTCTCATAAAGTGCCCATATATATGGTGCCAATCTAAATGGTGTCATACATTGCCAAGATAAATATGGTTATATAGTGAAAAGGTATATGATGTCATACAGTGCCAAGATAGATCGTGTCATAGAGTGCCTAGATAAATGGTGTCATGCAATGCCCAGATAGTGTCATAGAGCGCCAAAATAAATAGTGGCATATAGTGCCAAGCTAAATGGTATCATACGGCACCAAGATATAGTGTCATATAGTGCCAAGATGAACAGTGTCATACAGTGTCAAGATAAATAGCGTCATATGGTGCCAACATAAATGGTCTCATAAAGTGCCAAGATAAATAGTGCCAATCTAAATGGTGACACACATTGTCAATATAATTATGGTCATATATTGAAAAGGTGTATGATGTCATACAGTGCCAAGATAGCTAGTGTCATGAAGTGCCTAGATAAATGGTGTCATGCAGTGCCAAAATAGTGCCATAGAGTGCCAAGATAAATAGTGTCATATATTGCCAAGCTAAATGGTATCATATAGTGCCAAGATATAGTGTCATAGTGCCAACATAAATGGTCTCAAAGTGCCAAGATAAATCGTGACAATCTAAATGGTGTCATACATATGATCATATAGTGAAAAGGTGCATGATGTCACACAGTGCCAAGATAAATAGTGTCATATAGTGCCAAGCTAAATGGTGTCATACAGTGCCAAGATGAATAGTTTCATGCAGTGGCAAGATAAATAGTATAACATAGTGCTAAGATAAATGGTATCATACAGTGTCAAGAGAAACAGTGTTATATAGTGACAAGATAAATAGTGTCATACAGTGCCAAGATAAATGGTGTCATACAGTATCAAGAGAAATAGTGTTATATAGTGACAAGATAAATAGTGTCATATAGTGCCAAGCTAATGGTGTCACACAGTGCCAAGATGAATAGTTTCATGCAGTTGCAAGATAAATAGTGTCACATAGTGCTAAGATGAATAGGGTCATACAGTGGTAAGATAAATAGTGTCACATAGTGCTAAGATGAATATGGTCATACAGTGGTAAGATAAATAGTGTCATATAGTGCTAAGATCAATAGGGTCATACAGTGGTAAGATAAATAGTGTCACATAGTGCTAAGATGAATAGGGTCATACAGTGGTAAGATAAATAGTGTCACATAGTGCTAAGATGAATATGGTCATGCAGTGGTAAGATAAATAGTGTAACATAGTGCTAAGATGAATAGGGTCATACAGTGGTAAGATAAATAGTGTCATATAGTGCTAAGATGAATAGGGTCATACAGTGGTAAGATAAATAGTGTCACATAGTGCTAAGATGAATAGGGTCATACAGTGGTAAGATAAATAGTGTCACATAGTGCTAAGATGAATAGGGTCATACAGTGGTAAGATAAATAGTGTCATATAGTGCTAAGATGAATATGGTCATGCAGTGGTAAGATAAATAGTGTCACATAGTGCTAAGATGAATAGGGTCATTCAGTGGTAAGATAAATAGTGTCACATAGTGCTAAGATGAATATGGTCATGCAGTGGTAAGATAAATAGTGTAACATAGTGCTAAGATGAATAGGGTCATACAGTGGTAAGATAAATAGTGTCATATAGTGCTAAGATGAATAGGGTCATACAGTGGTAAGATAAATAGTGTCACATAGTGCTAAGATGAATAGGGTCATACAGTGGTAAGATAAATAGTGTCACATAGTGCTAAGATGAATAGGGTCATACAGTGGTAAGATAAATAGTGTCATATAGTGCTAAGATGAATATGGTCATGCAGTGGTAAGATAAATAGTGTCACATAGTGCTAAGATGAATAGGGTCATACAGTGGTAAGATAAATAGTGTCATATAGTGCTAAGATGAATAGGGTCATACAGTGGTAACATAAATAGTGTCACATAGTGCTAAGATGAATAGGGTCATACAGTGGTAAGATAAATAGTGTCACATAGTGCTAAGATGAATAGGGTCATAAAGTGGTAAGATAAATAGTGTCATATAGTGCTAAGATGAATAGGGTCATACAGTGGTAAGATAAATAGTGTCACACAGTGCTAAAATGAATAGGGTCATACAGTGGTAAGATAAATAGTGTCATATAGTGCTAAGATGAATATGGTCATGCAGTGGTAAGATAAATAGTGTCACATAGTGCTAAGATGAATAGGGTCATACAGTGGTAAGATAAATAGTGTCATATAGTGCTAAGATGAATATGGTCATGCAGTGGTAAGATAAATAGTGTCACATAGTGCTAAGATGAATAGGGTCATACAGTGGTAAGATAAATAGTGTCATATAGTGCTAAAATGAATAGGGTCATACAGTGGTAAGATAAATAGTGTCATATAGTGCTAAGATGAATATGGTCATGCAGTGGTAAGATAAATAGTGTCATATAGTGCTAAGATGAATATGGTCATGCAGTGGTAAGATAAATAGTGTCACATAGTGCTAAGATGAATAGGGTCATACAGTGGTAAGATAAATAGTGTCATATAGTGCTAAAATGAATAGGGTCATACAGTGGTAAGATAAATAGTGTCATATAGTGCTAAGATGAATATGGTCATGCAGTGGTAAGATAAATGGTGTCACATAGTGCTAAAATGAATAGGGTCATACAGTGGTAAGATAAATAGATTCATATTGTACCTAGTAGAAATGGTGGCTTAAAAAAATCTGTTGGCCAAAACAAAAGCTGCTGGCTGTGTATGTGATCTGGCGTTCATTGGGAACTGTAAATGTGCGGTTGGTGAGGACGAGGTGCAGAAGTGGAGATTTTCCAAGAGTGGGCGGTGGGACTGTGGAAGGTTTGAGGGCTGAAGGCAGAGCTGACAATGTTGCCCTTACGGGGCCCTGAGATTCCTGGTGGCCGCCCTGCACAGAGAGGCCACAAAGGCCCCAGAGGTAGATTTGCTGGAGCTCTTGATGACAAGTTCGCGACCCTATGAAGATTATGAGTCTCAGTGGGGACAGAGGACATAGCGAGCTATCACAACGTACTGTATGGACAGGAGACATTATGTTCCACCAGATCTAACTTTTAGGAAACTTGACTGTAATATAAGCACGAGAGAAGAAGCCGTGGAAATGATGTAAACCTGTCGTCTTTTCAGTCCCGATGCAATGAAATATTAAAAGGTAACCATGATGTTTAACAGAACGCAAACCTCGACATTTCCTAGACTTGTCTCGCTCCTTGTTACTGTAACGAGACGGATGCAACCGATTCTGGGATCATTTCCAGCCATTGTTCCGGGAGCGGAGTCCTCAGCTGGAAATGTGCAGGTTTCCTATGGTGTGTTATCGGAATGAGTGATGGGCGTTACATGATTACTTCTCTCCAGTCCTCGTCTTCTTCTGGCGCTAATTACAAGACATTTTGTACTCTGCAAATTTAATTCATTTTAGAGAGGTTTTTTTTACTTTGTTCCTACAATTTTAACCACCGGAGCGGCGGCGCCGCAGCAGCGGGGGGACAGAATAAGTGCATAACTGGTATTTTTTTAATCACATCCCCGCTCTTAAACGAAATTCTGGACAACCCTTTCATAATTGTTCTATCCAAAGTTCTTCAACTACTTTTTAGTTCCCCTACTTCACATTGTCTAAATACAAGCCAAGCAGTATATCCCTAGTGTTAACAACACCCATATAGAATTATACGCAGAACACACAAAAAATACCCCCAAAAATTGTGCTCTGGAGAGTTACAGTGCTTCCAGAAATGCTCCATCAATAAAGCCCTGGAAGAGGGCGAGGGAGAGGGGTGCGCATGGTTTAAAAGAGGTCTACATGGGGAAAAAAATCCTCTTTCCTTCCAGATGGCTAACCTTATAAGTTGGCAGTCAAGAGGTTAATGCAATGCATGTTCTTGATATGCCCTACTGATAATGCTAAATAAATCATGTTCTAATAATATGAATAGCTATAATTATCTTATAATTTCTAATAAGGATAAACTATCTAAACCAAGTAAAACTGTCCATGTATTCATACATCAGAGTCAAGGGCGTACATATAAATCATAGGGGTCTTAATTAGGCCCCCCATCCCCCACAAAAAATATAATATAAGCAGGGTCACAGAAGGGCATATCTTACAACTTAGCAACTCTTACATAATAATGTTTCCCCACACCCTAAGTTACCCTTTCATGATCCCCATCATGTATGATGCCAAAAAACGTGCCACCCCCACAAGCACAGTGAATTCCTACATACACACACACATACAAACACACTATGATGACCCTACCACCCCACACAAAGTATGATATCCCCACAGTGACCCCAACAGAATATGATGGCGCCCATATAAACTATCTAAACCAAGTAAAACTTGGAAAACATAGAATGTTGGCTCTGATACAGCCCTCCACACAATGATGGCCCCCATACAGCCCTCATATAGTATTGTGGCCCTCCATACAGTATACATATCCCTCCAAGTAGTATAATTGGCCCCCAGAAATGTCCAAATAAAATAATGGCCCGCACATAGCCCTCCAAATAGTATGATGGCCCCCCACATAGCTCTCCAAGTAGTATGATGGTCCTCCAAATAGTATGATGGCCCCCCAAGTAGCCCTCCAGATAGTATGATGGCCCGAACATAGCCCTCCAAATAATATAATAGCCCCCACATAGCTCTCCAAATAATATGATGGCCCCCCACATAGCTCTCCAAGTAGTATGATGGTCCTCCAAATAGTATGATGGCCCCCCAAGTAGCCCTCCAGATAGTATGATGGCCCGAACATAGCCCTCCAAATAATATAATAGCCCCCACATAGCTCTCCAAATAATATGATGGCCCACCACATAGCTCTCCAAGTAGTATGGTGGTCCTCCAAATAATATGATGGCCCCCAAGTAGCCCTCCAAATGGTATATGATAATGATGTCCACAATGTATTCGTTGATTGAAAAAAAAAATACTCATCTCCCCATTCACCCCCGCTGCTCTGGTCTCAGCCCACGTGACTCACGGCCTCCATAGTGGCCATATGGTCTACCAAAATTAGCCATGCGCCACTGACTAGAGCAATCAGAGTTTGGTGATTATATTTGGATTTTTTTCCCAGATACAATTTGCATTTTTGCAAACGTGACCACATGCAGAGCCCCCATATTGGATGTAACTTGGCCACTGGTGGTGAAAATGCCCCTATACCATTGATTGAGCGCGCCGAGAGCTCAATATCAGTAATTCAGCAGTGACAACGATATGGCTGCTCTTCCTGCTGTCATATTTGCAAACATGGCTGCCGTAACCGAGTGTACAAATACCAAAATCTCTGACCGTGATAGGAAAAGAATTCTCAATACTCAGATATTGAGTTACTAATACTCCAGATACATTAATATTCCATTATGTCCACAAAACTATAACGCACCCCTCTAAATCATCTCTCAAAAGGGGCGAGCCTTACTTAAATGTGCCATCAAATAGACATTTCCACATTTGTGGGTCCCTGGGGGGAGTCTTAAAGTTTTACATTTTATTCCCATGAAAAGGGATTTAAATATTGGGAGGTGAATAATAATGTCAGACTCACCTTCCTAAGGAGGAAACAGATTCGCTCGATGTTTCTCAGCCGCTCCCTCTGTAATAAAGAAGTGAGTATAAAAGTATTAGTAAGTGTAAAGAAGTATAAAATTGGGGGCAAATGGCAATACAAATTAGCGAGTACTGCTGGGGGTGATTAAGTTTTGAAAAACAAATTTTCCATTGTTTTATCCATAGAGGGGGGGGAATAGGTGATAACTTGTTTTCACTGACCACCCCCTTTAAGAGTCAAGACTGACTTATAGGATTGGTAACTCCATCTATTTGCATTTTTTAATTATGAATGCCTATAAAATTTCCTTGACCAATGTGACAGTCTCCTTAAACAGGACCTGTCACTAACCATAAATATGTATTTTTTTTTACCCGGTATAAATGACCCTGTTCTCCTGATTCCGGCGTGGTTTTTCTTTTGTTTCTGCGCCTCACCATTCCAGAGATATGACCAATTCTTCCCTGTATGCAAATGAAGTATTGTTAACTAAGGGGGCGTGGTTCTAATAAACACGCCCACAGAGAGGGGTTGAGGACCACGCCCAGCTGCCTAAAAATAGATTTAGTAACAAAGAAGAGGGTTCCATATCAAGTGGCGTAACTAGAGTGCAAAATTTGTACCTGGCCCCCCACCCACATGTTAGTCAGATGTGTGGGCCCTTGTAGCGTATTCGCCTCCCATGTAACAATGTCCCCTGTCCTGTCTCCTTCCTGTAATAATGCCCTCCATCCTGGTCCCTTCTTGTAATAATGTCCCCCACCTTGGCCCTTTTCAGTGATAATTGGCCCCCCATGCTATAACAGTGTACCCGATCCTAGGACTCTTCCTTGTATAACGTCCTCCATTCTGGGCCCCTTCCTGAGCCCCTTTTATGGGATAATGTCCCCCTTCCTGGGCTCCTTCCTGTAATAACGTCCCCCATTCTGGCCCCTTCCAGTAATAATGCCCCTCCCATCCTATAACAATGTTCTCCATCTCTGGCCCCTTCCTTGGTTAACTTCACCAATCCTGGGTCCTTTCCTGGTATAATGTCCCCCATCCTCAGCTCTTTCCTGTAATAATGTCCCCGGTCCTGGCCCCTTCCAGTAATAATGTCCCTCCCATTCTATAATAATGTCCCTCATCCTAGGCCTCTTCCTGGTATAATGTCTCCTATTCTGAGCCCCTTCCTGCTGTAATGTCCATCCCTTGGCCCCTTCTTGCAATAATGCCCTCCTCCATCCTGACCCCCTTTCTATAACAATGTCATCCATCTTCTGGCACTTCCTAATATAATGTCCCCTATCCATCAACATTGTCCCTTGTTCTTCTCCAGCCCACTTAAAAAATAAACAAACGATTCTTACCTTCCCCCAGTCCTACGACGTAGAGCGTGTTCTTGTATACCCGGCAGCTGGCTTCAACTTGCCGACACGGGCAGTGCATGATCTCACAGTCATGTGTTACCCGTGACATGCAAGCCTCTGATTGGTCACCGACGTGTATTGTGGTGCTGGGAACCTGTGGATCTCTGCACAGTGATACATTTCACCTGAATGTGCATCCGAAGAAGCACATCCAGGTGAAATAGGCCCTGGGATCGGCAGGCCATCTTCTAGAACAAGCCTGATCTTTATGCCCCTGGTCATATTTCAGGAATGGAGAGGCGCAGGTACAAAAAGAAACATCGCCGGATTCAGACGAACAGCAGCTTTTAACCCAGGTAAAAAAAATATGTATTCACCTGAATGTGCATTCGAAGAAGCACATCCAGGTGAAATAGGCCCTGGGATCGGTGAGCCACCTTCTAGAACAAGCCCGATCTTTATGCCCCTGGTCATATTTCAGGAATGGAGAGGCGCAGGTACAAAAAGAAACATCGCCGGATTCAGAAGAACAGCGGCTTTTAACCCAGGTAAAAAAATATGTATTCACCTGAATGTGCATTCGAAGAAGCACATCCAGGTGAAATAGGCCCTGGGATCGGTGAGCCACCTTCTAGAACAAGCCCGATCTTTATGCCCCTGGCCATATCTCAGGAACGGAGAGGCGCAGGTACAAAAGAGAAACATCGCCGGATTCAGAAGAACAGCGGCTTTTAACCCAGGTAAAAAAATATGTATACACCTGAATGTGCATCCGAAGAAGCACATCCAGGTGAAATAGGCCCTGGGATCGGTGAGCCACCTTCTAGAACGAACCCGATCTTTATGCCCCTGGCCATATCTCAGGAACGGAGAGGCGTAGGTACAAAAGAGAAACATCGCCGGATTCAGAAGAACAGTGGCTTTTACACCACGTAAACAATTACGTATTTATAACTACTGTATATATATTAGCCACGGGTTATTGATCACTGATATAAATGTATCACTGCAGCTCCAGTTCAGACCTGAATATCAGAAACTGTATAATCTAAGGACTCGTAAATATTACGTCTCTGTAAGAAGAGCAGTAGCACGTTTCCTCCAATGAATGATTGCGTTTGGTAGTTATTAATTTCCGCTGCTCAGATATATTATCATCATCCTATAATCTGACGCAACCGGGAGATTTATTGTAACAACCGGGAAGATTCTGTATCAATCCTCTAAATCTTCTGCTGAGGATAATGAGATCCGCTGCTAGTGTTTAGAATACAAATGGCGGCAATCAAAGGACGATCGCAGAAGAATTGTTTTTTTTATAATGCTCAATGCTCACCTACAACTGCGACTTTTCAGGACGGAGTATCTGGGATTACAAGGGTTCTGTGGTTTGGGCAATCCATTTTGGTAGAAGGGTCCCCCCCGATTTTAGACTGATCTCTGGGATCTCCAGCAATCAGGGGTAATCTATAATGGGACCTGGCAGCAGTGTTCAATTTCCCTACAGCGCCACCGCAGGTGAAATGTAGAAATTACACCAGTCTCAATAAAGTCAATGGGATGTCGGTTTAAAAAATGGACATGTTGGGTCCTCCGGAGTGAGAGACGCTCTTTGTTACCAAGCATTGATCAAACAAAAATCAATAGGGGTCCCAAATCTACTAATTAAGAAATTAAATGGGGTATCTAATATATAATTGCCTAGAATACTACTTCCTGCAATTTGTGCCAACTTCCTGTCCGGAGCTAATGTCCGGAGATAATGTCCGGAGATAAGTGACGTCAACAGTGTCCAGTGTCTGATTGGTTGCCGCCTGCTGCGAGCGACCAATCAGAAACGTGCCGTACTGTGACACACTCCGCCCACCATTTTGGTGTGATTTTTGAATTTTTACCTCACAGCAAGTTTCTACTGCGTGGAGGCGGGCCCAGTGACGTTGCTCTTCAAGCTCCTGCCGAATTTCGTCAAAAAAATGATAATACCATTTACCAAAACTATATATATTTAGTTGTTCAGTGACATTTTCACACCAATTTTGAACTTTTGTTTGGTGTTTTCTCCATATACTGCCTATTATTCACTGACTGTTATACTGAGAGACTGCCGTTTATTAACCTCTTCTTTGCCACATTGGGTATATTGCTCTATTATTTGCCACATAAGGACATTGTCCATTATTGCCCAGCAATTTCTTAAATAACAAGAATTGTCAAGAGCTGGTGAGTGCAGCCATTTTTTGTTCTTTCTTACTATTATTTATTAATTGTATTATTCTTACATTTGAATAAATAAAGTATATATGGATTCTAGACTCCCGATTCTTTAGAATCGGGCTGCCATCTAGTATATATATATAATTGCCTAGAATACTACTTCCTGCAATTTGTGCCAACTTCCTGTCCGGAGCTAATGTCCGGAGCTAATGTCCGGAGCTAATGTCCGGAGCTAATGTCCGGAGCTAATGTCCGGAGCTAATGTCCGGAGCTAATGTCCGGAGATAAGTGACGTCAACAGTGTCCAGTGTCTGATTGGTTGCCGCCTGCTGCGAGCGACCAATGAGAAACGTGCCGTACTGTGACACACTCCGCCCGCCATTTTGGTGTGATTTTTGAATTTTTACCTCACAGCAAGTTTCTACTGCGTGGAGGCGGCCCAGTGATGTTGCTCTTCAAGCTCCTGCCGAATTTCGTCAAAAAAATGATAATACCATTTACCAAAACTATATATATATTTAGTTGTGAAGTGGTTCAGTGACATTTTCACACCAATTTTGAACTTTTGTTTGGTGTTTTCTCCATATACTGCCTATTATTCACTGACTGTTATACTGAGAGACTGCCGTTTATTAACCTCTTCTTTGCCACATTGGGTATATTGCTCTATTATTTGCCACATAAGGACATTGTCCATTATTGCCCAGCAGTTTCTCTGCAATATAAACTGCCTATTTATTAATATCTATGTGGCAGATTCTACCAATCTGTAGTGGCAAGTGCCATCTTTTTTGCAATCACGTGCTGGGGTAGTAGTGTGCGGGCCTCTGATGCTAATAAGCTGAATAAGATTATCAAGAAGGCAAGTTCTGCTGTGGGCTATAATCTGTACTCTTTTGGGGAGGTAGTGGAGAGAAGAACTCTGAAAAAGTGTATGGCAATTATGAACAATAATGCACATCCATTATATGAGCTATTCATGAGACAGAAGAGCACCTTCAGTAACCGGCTAATACTTCTGAGGTGTAAGAAGGAAAAATATAGGAAATCGTTTGTGCCAACTGCTATGGGAATGTACAATAATAACATTAGGGTTAAACCACCAAGGTGAATGTCTACTTATTTCTCTACATTTCAGTTCACTCGTTGTGTATGTCCTATTCTAATGTATAATGTTCTTCTGTCAACAAACTGTCATGTCAATTATGTAATTCCTTTATGATTTTTATGATTTAAGTTGTGCTGCTGTGATACCATAATTTCCCACGGGATCAATAAAGTGTATCGTATCGTATCGTATCGTATCTGCATTCCTGCAAAGAACTATTGCCTATTATTAACTGGCTATTTTCCTACTACCTGACACTGCCTCTTATTAACCTGTTGTTTGCCACCACCACGCTTAAAGCTGTTTAGCTTAGCCAACATGAGCTCTAATAGTAAGGATACTAATGACACAGAGCTAACAAGAATTGTCAAGAGCTGGTGAGTGCAGCCATTTTTTGTTCTTTCTTACTATTATTTATTAATTGTATTATTCTTACATTTGAATAAATAAAGTATATATGGATTCTAGACTCCCGATTCTTTAGAATCGGGCTGCCATCTAGTTAGAAGATAAAAGATTTCACCCTTTAACACCAATATCAACATACATGATGGGTGCGGGTGTATTCAGCAGCTTCAGGAGCTGAGCACGCTCCGTACATGACAGGCGCCGGCTGTGTTAAACAGCCACCACTTGCAAAGCCATCAGACTGAACTAGGTCTGCTTAACCACTTAAATCCCGCTGTCAGTCTCTGACAGTGCTGTCTTCGTCCACCATTCTTTATACTGCAGCTCGGCTTATTCAGTTTTGCTGATGTGAACAGGCAAAAGTCAGTGCATAAAATATGACAAACTGCAGGCAATTAAACTCATTGCCACCATATATTGAAATAAAATTATGGGGCAGCGTGATATAAACTCTCTATATGGCCACATTATATAAAATCATCTATTGATGTTTACGCGGGAGCCACTCCCTCCCTTGCGGGTTTATTTTAAGGAAAAAGTCTATGACTGTCTGAAGGAAAGCGGAGGATTTGGAGCTATCAGTATAACTCCCGTAGTTCTTTCTGCTACATTAGATTAATGCTTCCTGAAGGTTCCATAAACTTTCTCTATATACATTGTCAGTATAACCTTGGAGATGTCAAGTTCGTGAGCAGCGAAAATGTTGACAGCGGCTTCTGGAGCCTGCGCTCATCGGACGTGCTGCGTTGTAATCCAGTAACTGCTGTGTATTCTTACAGCGGCGAGGAGTCACAAAACATCTCATGAATGGAGGAGATAAGACCGGAGATGTGACAGAGCAGATACATGTATATGGCTGATTACGGATGTCGTGGAATAGAAGCTTCGCTGTGGACCTAGAAATATTCTGTAAACTGAGGTCGTTCCTACAGTCACAACTATTGCTGCAGTCCCCGCTAACATCCCAACTCTGGGACTATTCCTTAAACATATGGACAAAAACAATTTTTCTACCTTGTTATAATTATTATTATTTATTATTATAGCGCCATTTATTCCATGGCGCTTTACATGTGAGGAGGGGTATACATAATAAAAACAGGTATAATAATCTTGAACAATACAAGTCATAACTGGTACAGGAGGAGAGAGGACCCTGCCCGCGAGGGCTCACAATCTACAAGGGATGGGTGAGGATACAGTAGGAGAGAGGACCCTGCCCGCGAGGGCTCACAATCTACAAGGGATGGGTGAGGATACAGTAGGAGAGAGGATCCTGCCCGCGAGGGCTCACAATCTACAAGGGATGGGTGAGGATACAGTAGGTGAGGGTAGAGATGGTCATGCAGCGGTTTGGTCGATCGGTGGTTGCTGCAGGTTGTAGGCTTGTCGGAAGAGGTGGGTCTTCAGGTTCTTTTTGAAGGTTTCGATGGTAGGCGAGAGTCTGATGTGTTGTGGTAGAGGGTTCCAGAGTAGGGGTGATGCGCAAGAGAAATCTTGTATGCGATTGTGGGAAGAGGAGATAAGAGGGGAGTAGAGAAGGAGATCTTGTGAGGATCGGAGGTTGCGTGTAGGTAAGTACCGGGAGACGAGGACACAGATGTATGGAGGAGACAGGTTGTGGATGGCTTTGTATGTCATGGTTAGGGTTTTGTACTGGAGACTCTGGGCAATGGGGAGCCAGTGAAGGGATTGACAGAGGGGAGAGACCGGGGAATAGCGGGGGGACAGGTGGATTAGTCGGGCAGCAAAGTTTAGAATAGATTGGAGGGGTGCGAGAGTGTTCGAGGGGAGGCCACAGAGCAGGAGGTTGCAGTAGTTGAGGCGAGAGATCATGAGGGCATGGACTAGGGTTTTTGCAGATTCTTGGTTTAGGAATGTACGGATCCGTGAAATATTTTTGAGTTTAAGGCGGCAGAAAGTGGAAAGGGTTTGGATATGTGGTTTGAAAGAGAGATCAGTGTCAAGGATTACCCTGAGGCAGCGAGCTTGTGGGACTGGGGAGAGTGGGCAGCCGTTTACTGTAATGGATAGGTTCGTTGGGGGGTCGCGTGAGATGGGGGAAAGATGATGAATTCTGTTTTGTCCATGTGCTTATGCACTAACTTACCTGTCCCGGCTCCAGTGCCGGACTTTACTCCCTTCTCCTATTGCCTTTTTGTAGTAGTTTACATGTCTCAGATAACCCGATGAATTTCCCTGACATACAGTGACGTGTAAAGGTTTGGGCACCGATGGTCAAAATTACTGTTATTGTGAAAAGTTGAGCAAGTTGAAGATGAAATGATCTGTAAAAACCCTTAAGTTACAGATCACACATTTCGTTTGTGTTTTAGGCACAAAAAAAAATGAATATATAAATAGTAATATTTTACATTAAAAAAATTACAAAAAGGAAAATGGGCCAGTGCAAAACTTTGTGCACCCTTGGAGATTTCTGTGCTCAAATAACTTTGACCAAGTTTTCAGACCTTAGTCTGTTAGGGTTATGGCTTGTTCACTATCATCGTTAGGAAAGAACAGGTGATGCTATTTCCCAGCTTTATAAAAACCCAGCCTTCTCTAACCATGCGCCCAAAACAGCAGCCATAGGTTCTTCTAAGCAGCTGCCTAGCACTCTGAGAATGAAAATAGTGGAGGCCACAAAGCAGGAGAAGGCTAGAAGAAGATCGCAAAGTGTCTTCAAGTTGCCCTTTCGTCAGTAAATGTAATAATGTTACCAGGAACAGTGGAGGTCAAGATAAGGTCTGGAAGACCAAGAAAAATTTCAGTGAGAGCTGCTCAGGATTGCAAGAGAGCCAAATCATAACCCTCACTCAACTGCAAAAGACCTTCAGAAAGATTTAGCAGACTCTGGAGTTGTGGTACATTGTTCTATTGTTCAGAGACACCTGTACAAATATGGCCTTCATGGAAGAGTCTGTTGTGAGTTCTGTTTTTGGGAGAAGATCTTGGATTCTCGTATTTCCAGACGGAAACTCCAGTATTTGGTCAAGTGGAAGGGTTATGGTCAGGAGGATAATTCTTGGGTGATTGCCTCTGATGTTCATGCTGCCGATTTGGTCCGTGCTTTTCATAGGGCTCATCCTGGTCGCCCTGGTGGTTCTCGTGAGGGTTCGGTGACCCCTCCTCAAGGGGGGGAGGGGTAATGTCGTGAGTTCTGTTTTTGGGCTCCCTCTGGTGGTTACTGATGGTACTGGGTGACTTGTGTTCTCTGCGGTCTCTGGTGTCCACCTGTTCCATCAGGTTATGGGAGTTTCCTATTTAACCTGGCTTTTTTGTCATTTCCTCGCCGGCTATCAATGTAATCAGCGTGTCTTTTTTCCTCTGCTCCCTGCGTCTGTTATCTTCAGGACAAGCTAAGTTTTGATTTTCGTGTTCCACGTTTTGCTTAATTTTTGTCTTAGTCCAGCTTGTAGATATGTGATTCCTTGCTGCTGGTTGCTCTAGTGGGCTGAAATTACTCCTCATGTTCCATGAGTTGGCACATGAGTTCAAGTAATTTCAGGATGGTTTTTTTGAAGGGTTTTTCGCTGACCGCGCAGTTCACTTTTGTATCCTCTGCTATCTAGCTTTAGCGGGCCTCATTTTTGCTGATTCTATTTTCATAACTACGTATGTGCTTTCCTCTCATTTCACCGTTATTACATGTGGGGGGCTGCTATTTCTGTGGGGTGTTTCTCTGGAGGCAAGTGAGGTCTGTGTTTCTTCTAATAGGGGAAGTTAATCCTTCGGCTGGCGCGAGACGTCTAGGAATCATCGTAGGCACGTTCCCCGGCTACTGCTAGTTGTGTGTTTAGGTTCAGGATCGCGGTCAGCTCAGGTTCCATCACCCTAGAGCTTGTTTTGTTTTTGTGCTTGTCTTTTTGTGATCCCCTACCATTGGGATCATGACAGTATAGCCGGCCCAAAAAAAAAATTGGTCATCGTTTTGGCTGAAGTAGGAGGAAAAGTAGTCTGAGGAAGTTTTTTTTTTCCCTCCTCAGTGTTTGCTGCCTAGCCTTAATTGCAGCTTGGCTGCTTCTTTCCTCCCCTTAATTCTTGAATGGCTCTGACCTCAGCTGTTTATCATGGACGTCCAGAGTTTGGCTTCCAGCCTGAATAATCTTGCTGCTAAGGTTCAAAATATACAAGATTTTGTTGTACATACGCCTATGTCTGAACCTAGAATTCCTATCCCAGAGTTTTTTTCTGGAGATAGATCTAGTTTTCTGAATTTTAGGAACAATTGCAAGTTGTTTCTTTCCTTGAAATCTCGCTCCTCTGGAGACCCTGCTCAGCAGGTCAAGATTGTTATATCTTTCCTGCGGGGTGACCCTCAGAATTGGGCATTTGCATTGGCACCAGGGGATCCTGCGTTGCTCAATGTGGATGCGTTTTTTCTGGCATTGGGTTTGCTCTATGAGGAACCTAACCTAGAGATTCAGGCTGAAAAAGCTTTATTGGCTCTCTCTCAGGGGCAAGATGAAGCAGAAATATATTGTCAGAAAGTTTGGAAATGGTCGGTGCTTACTCAGTGGAATGAGTGCGCTCTGGCTGCAAAATTCAGAGATGGCCTTTCTGAGGCCATTAAAGATGTTATGGTGGGGTTCCCGGCGCCTACAGGTCTGAATAAGTCCATGACTATGGCTATTCAGATTGATCGGCGTTTACGGGAGCGCAAACCTGTGCACCATTTGGCGGTGTCTTCTGAACAGGCACCTGAGATAATGCAATGTGATAGAATTCAGTCCAGAAGTGAACGGCAAAATTATAGGCGGAAAAATGGATTGTGTTTTTATTGTGGTGATTCAGCTCATGTTATATCAGCATGCTCTAAACGCACAAAAAAGGTTGATAAGTCTGTTGCCATTGGTACTTTACAGTCTAAGTTCATTCTGTCTGTGATGCTGATTTGTTCATTATCATCCATTTCCGTCGATGCCTATGTGGATTCAGGCGCTGCCCTGAGTCTTATGGATTGGTCATTTGCCAATCGCTGTGGGTTTAGTCTGGAACCTCTGGAAGTTCCTATTCCTTTGAAAGGAATTGACTCTACATCTTTGGCTATGAATAAACCTCAGTACTGGACACAAGTGACCATGCGTATGACTCCCGTTCATCAGGAGGTGATTCGCTTCCTGGTACTGTATAATTTACATGATGTCTTAGTGCTTGGTCTGCCATGGTTACAAACTCATAACCCAGTCCTGGACTGGAAAACAATGTCTGTGTTAAGCTGGGGATGTCAGGGGGTTCATGATGATGCATCTCCGATTTCTATCGCCTCATCTACTCCTTCTGAGGTTCCGGTATTTCTGTCTGATTATCGGGAGGTTTTTGAGGAGCCTAAGCTCAGTTCGCTTCCTCCTCACAGGGATTGCGATTGTGCTATAGATTTGATTCCTGGCAGTAAATTCCCTAAAGGTCGTTTGTTCAATCTGTCAGTGCCAGAGCATACTGCTATGCGGAATTATGTTAAGGAGTCCTTGGAAAAGGGACATATCCGTCCATCTTCGTCCCCTTTGGGAGCAGGTTTTTTTTTGTGGCCAAAAAAGATGGTTCCTTGAGGCCTTGCATAGATTATCGTCTTTTGAATAAGATTACAGTCAAGTATCAGTATCCTTTGCCATTGTTGACTGATTTGTTCGCTCGCATTAAGGGGGCTAAATGGTTCACTAAGATTGATCTTCGGGGTGCGTATAATCTTGTGCGGATAAGGCAGGGTGATGAGTGGAAAACCGCATTTAATACGCCTGAGGGCCATTTCGAGTATTTGGTGATGCCTTTTGGACTTTCTAATGCTCCTTCTGTCTTACAGTCTTTTATGCACGATATTTTCCGTGAATATCTGGATAAATTTATTATCGTGTATTTGGATGATGTTTTGGTTTTTTCTGATGACTGGGAGTCTCATGTTCAGCAGGTCAGGAAGGTGTTTCAGGTCCTGCGGGCCAATTCTTTGTTTGTAAAAGGTTCTAAATGCCTCTTTGGAGTCCAGAAGATTTCTTTTTTGGGGTATATTTTTTCCCCTTCTACTATTGAGATGGATCCCGTCAAGGTTCAGGCTATTTGTGACTGGACGCAGCCTACATCTCTTAAGAGTCTACAGAAGTTCTTGGGCTTTGCTAATTTTTATCGTCGCTTCATAACTAATTTTTCTAGTGTTGTTAAGCCTTTGACGGATTTGACTAAAAAGGGTGCTGATGTTACTGATTGGTCTCCTGCGGCTGTGGAGGCCTTTCAGGAACTTAAGCGCCGGTTTTCTTCTGCTCCTGTGTTGCGTCAGCCAGATACGTCGCTTCCTTTTCAGGTTGAGGTTGATGCTTCCGAGATCGGAGCGGGGGCTGTTTTGTCACAGAGAAGCTCCGATGGCTCAGTGATGAAGCCATGTGCGTTCTTTTCTAGAAAATTTTTGCCCGCTGAACGGAATTATGATGTTGGTAATCGGGAGCTTTTGGCCATGAAGTGGGCATTTGAGGAGTGGCGTCATTGGCTTGAGGGTGCTAGACATCGTGTGATGGTCTTGACTGATCACAAAAATCTGATGTACCTTGAGTCTGCCAAGCGTCTGAATCCTAGACAGGCTCGTTGGTCACTGTTTTTCTCCGGTTTCAATTTTGTGGTTTCATACCTGCCAGGTTCAAAGAATGTGAAGGCGGATGCTCTTTCTAGGAGTTTTGTGCCTGACTCCCCTGGAAATTCTGACCCACTGGTATCCTTAGGGATGGGGTGATTTTGTCGGCTGTCTCCCCAGACTTGCGACGTGCTTTGCAGGAGTTTCAGGCGGATAAACCTGATCGTTGTCCGCCGGAAAGACTGTTTGTTCCGGATAATTGGACCAGTAGAGTCATCTCCGAGGTCCATTCTTCTGTGTTGGCAGGTCATCCTGGAATATTTGGTACTAGAGACTTGGTGGCCAGGTCTTTTTGGTGGCCTTCCTTGTCGAGGGATGTGCGTTCTTTCGTGCAGTCTTGTGGAGTTTGCGCTCGGGCTAAGCCTTGCTGTTCTCGGGCCAGTGGATTGTTGTCACCTTTGCCTATCCCGAAGAGGCCTTGGACGCACATTTCCATGGACTTTATTTCGGATCTCCCTGTCTCTCAAAAAATGTCCGTCATATGGGTTGTGTGTGACCGCTTTTCTAAGATGGTTCATCTGGTACCCTTGCCTAAGTTACCTTCCTCCTCTGAGTTGGTCCCTCTATTTTTTCAAAACGTGGTCCGTTTGCATGGCATTCCGGAGAACATCGTTTCTGACAGGGGATCTCAGTTTGTGTCTAGATTTTGGCGGACGTTCTGTGCTAAGATGGGCATTGATTTGTCCTTTTCGTCTGCATTCCATCCCCAGACGAATGGCCAGACGGAACGAACTAATCAGACTTTAGAAACTTATTTAAGGTGTTTTGTTTCTGCTGATCAAGATGACTGGGTTTCCTTTTTGCCGCTTGCCGAGTTTGCCCTTAATAATCGGGCTAGTTCTGCTACCTTGGTTTCTCCTTTCTTTTGTAATTCGGGGTTTCATCCTCGTTTTTCCTCTGGTCAGGTGGAGCCTTCTGATTGTCCTGGAGTGGACATGGTGGTGGATAGGTTGCATCGGATTTGGAGTCATGTGGTGGACAATTTGAAGCTGTCCCAGGAGAGGGCTCAGCAGTTTGCTAATCGCCGTCGCCGCGTGGGTCCTCGACTTCTTGTTGGGGACTTGGTGTGGTTGTCTTCTCGTTTTGTTCCTATGAAGGTCTCTTCTCCTAAGTTCAAGCCTCGGTTCATCGGTCCCTATAGGATCTTGGAAATTCTTAACCCTGTGTCGTTTCGTTTGGATCTCCCGGCATCATTTGCTATTCATAATGTGTTCCATCGGTCGTTGTTGCGGAAGTATGAGGTACCTGTTGTTCCTTCGCTTGAGCCTCCTGCTCCGGTGCTGGTGGAGGGTGAATTGGAGTATGTTGTGGAGAAGATCTTGGATTCTCGTATTTCCAGACGGAAACTCCAGTATTTGGTCAAGTGGAAGGGTTATGGTCAGGAGGATAATTCTTGGGTGATTGCCTCTGATGTTCATGCTGCCGATTTGGTCCGTGCTTTTCATAGGGCTCATCCTGGTCGCCCTGGTGGTTCTTGTGAGGGTTCGGTGACCCCTCCTCAAGGGGGGGGGGTACTGTTGTGAGTTCTGTTTTTGGGCTCCCTCTGGTGGTTACTGATGGTACTGGGTGACTTGTGTTCTCTGCGGTCTCTGGTGTCCACCTGTTCCATCAGGTTATGGGAGTTTCCTATTTAACCTGGCTTTTTTGTCATTTCCTCGCCGGCTATCAATGTAATCAGCGTGTCTTTTTTCCTCTGCTCCCTGCGTCTGTTATCTTCAGGACAAGCTAAGTTTTGATTTTCCTGTTCCACGTTTTGCTTAATTTTTGTCTTAGTCCAGCTTGCAGATATGTGATTCCTTGCTGCTGGTTGCTCTAGTGGGCTGAAATTACTCCTCATGTTCCATGAGTTGGCACATGAGTTCAAGTAATTTCAGGATGGTTTTTTTGAAGGGTTTTTCGCTGACCGCGCAGTTCACTTTTGTATCCTCTGCTATCTAGCTTTAGCGGGCCTCATTTTTGCTGATTCTATTTTCATAACTACGTATGTGCTTTCCTCTCATTTCACCGTTATTACATGTGGGGGGCTGCTATTTCTGTGGGGTGTTTCTCTGGAGGCAAGTGAGGTCTGTGTTTCTTCTAATAGGGGAAGTTAATCCTTCAGCTGGCGCGAGACGTCTAGGAATCATCGTAGGCACGTTCCCCGGCTACTGCTAGTTGTGTGTTTAGGTTCAGGATCGCGGTCAGCTCAGGTTCCATCACCCTAGAGCTTGTTTTGTTTTTGTGCTTGTCCTTTTGTGATCCCCTACCATTGGGATCATGACAAGAGTCATCAGAAGAAAACCTCTCACGAGTCCTCACCATAAAATTCAGTTTCAGAAAAACATTTAGTCTGATGCATTTTGTAAACAAATCCTGTGGAACGATGAGGCTAAAATAGATCTCTTTGGCCACAATGATCAAAGGTCTGTGTGGAGAAAAAAGGGCAGAGAATTTCAGGAAAAGAACATCTTGCCAACCATTAAGCATGGGGGTGGATCAATCATGTTTTGGCGTTGTGTTGCAGCCAATGGCACGGGGAACATTTCATGGGTAGAGGGAAGAATGGATTCAATTAAATTTAAACTAATTTTTGATGTAAACATAACACCATCTGTAAATAAGCTGAAATGGATAATAATCCTAAACACACAGCAAAATCCACCATAGAAGACCACAAAAGGCATAAACTGAAGGTTTTGCAATGGCCCTCACAGTCCCCCGACCTGAACATCATTGAAAATCTATGGCTAGACCTCAAAATAACAGAGGATGCAAGACGCCCCAGGAATCTCACAGAACTGGAAGAATTCATAAAGGGAGAATGGATGAAAATCACTCAAGCAAGAATTGAAAGACTCTTGTCTGGCTGCAAAAAGTGTTTACAAGCTGTGATACTTGCAAAAGGGGGCACTACTTGGTACTAACCATGGGTGCCCAATGCAAAGGAAATGTGTCATCTTTAACTATAGGCCTTTTAGAGATCATTTAATCTTCAATTTGCTTACACAATAACAGGAAAGATATATATCTTGGTACCGTGTTAGCCAGTAGATAGAAAAATATGTAGAATTGAGAGTCCTTAAAAGGTATCAACCACTGAGGACTCAATTCTAAATATTTTTCTTACACAATAACAGTTATTTTGAGCAGAGGAGCCCAAACTATTACATGCCACTGTGATTATCTTTGGCCTTTTTAATTAGCATTGTCCACATTTGTTACGAGTTTGTCAAGAGTTAACTCCTGACTTCCATTCTACAACCACAATTATTTCCAAGCTCCATTCAGCTTAGTAAGTGTTGTCCATATCTACCTCTCCTCAAGCAAGTTACCAATTCCTGGGATCTGATCAGACTTGGCCTCGGCAATCAAGGTAATGCATTTCTTCAAGTGTGTTTCTAGTTTGCTTAAAATACACTATTATCCTGTGGTTAACTATTTCCTTGCTACAACTCCTAGTTTGCACAATCCCTAGCCTCTTTGTCTTTTTGAGATTATGATGATGACACTTTAAGGAAGGTGCTTTCATTATGTGAGTGACGCCTGTATGCATAGGTGGGATTTACATTATCTGAAGTCTTCCTGAATACAATGCAACATATGGGTGAGATGGGTCCACCAGAAGAACCGTGCCTTGCTAGTGGCTCTCCACTTTGCTGGAATTAGGAGGGCACTCTGCCTACCCTCTTTATGAGATCATGATGATGATGCTTTAAGGGAGGAGCTTTCATTATGTGGGTGGGGCCTGTAAGCATAGTTGGGACTTACATAATGGAAGTCTCCCCGAATTTAATGCAATATGTGGGTGAGATGGGTCCATCCAAGGAAGAACTGTCCTTTATTAGTGTCTCTCCACTTTGCTGGCATTGGGGGGCACTCTGCTAAGCCTCTTTATGAGATCATGATTGTGACACTCTAGGGGAGGTGCTTTCATTAGGTGGGAGGGTCCTGTATGTATAGGTGGGATTTAGATCATCTCAGGTCTTCCGGAATAAATAAAATGCAATACATGGGAGAGATGCAAGAACTGTTAGGGGTGCCATTAGGGGGCCACTTTTATGATCTGCGACTAATGACAATTTAAGGAAGATGATTTCATTTTGTGGGTGGGGCCCTGTATGCATGGGCGGGGCTTAAATAATCTCAGGACCTTTGTAAAAATAGGGAAGTATATGGAGGTCCTGGATCATCAAGGATCATTTAGGGCAATACTACAACTTTCTTTTTTTTTAATTTAAATAGATTTTTATTAACAATATAAAAAAAAGGAGAACAACAGAATGCCATTTACATTGCATTATATCAGATACACATTTTCTTACTTTAATAAACCCCAACATTACCCCAACTACCCCCCTCCCCCATAAGACAGCTCAGTCTCAATCTCCACCCCACCGAGGCATTATCTGCCTCTTGTAATTTATCCTCTTCCAGGTCTTAGGAAACACGACGCCTATACTCCTCAATCCAAATCAAACCAAGGAGACCATATTTTATTAAAGAGTTCTATTTTCCCCCTTTTACTGTACACCCCCTTTTCCAATTTTAGACCATGTTGAACATATTGGAGAAATTCCCTTCTCACAGGTGGTTCCGCGTTTATCCAGTTTCGTGCTATTACTTTCCTGGCCATGTAGAGTAGCCTAGCAATTGCAATCTTCCAAGTATTGTCAACTCCAATTTCTTCCACATATCCCAGCACACATACTATCGGGTCTCTAACAACTCTGCACTTATACGCTGCTTCAACTCGGCTCAAAACCACCACCCAAAAGGCAGCCAGTCTCGGACACGTCCACATCATGTGATATATTCCTGCCTTCTCACTCGCACACCTCGGACACCCAGAATTGGCACGCAATCCCGCTTTGTATAACACTTCCGGAGATTTATATACCCTATGCAAAATGTATAGCTGCGAGAGCCTATATGGTTCACTCAAGGATAGTCGCGGAACCCACTCCATCACCGATTCCCAGGTTTCATTTTCCATCGGCCCCACTTCTCTCTCCCACTTAGCTCTCGCCTTTATAGGGAAATCTAGCAGAAATGTGTGCATAAGGTCCTTATACAGAGTGGAAATAACTCCCCTTGTAGTACCCTCACCACACACATACTCCAACACTATATCATCTTGAACCCTGATATCAGCCTTCTTATTCTGAGCTCTAAAGGCATGTCTCATCTGCGCATACTGATATTCCCCTGTGGATCGCAAACCAAATTCTTCCTGCAATTGGGAAAAGGACTTCAGCTCCTGCTGCTGGATTATCTGGTGAACAAAGCAAATTCCCTTATTCTGCCATTCCATCAATCCTCCCAGGGCCTCAAAATCCTTTAAGTTGTGGTTAGACCATATCGGTGTGAATTTAGTCAACCCTGTAACCCCACGAATCTGCCTTAATCTATTCCATAATTTACGAATCAGGAACAGGGTTGGGTATATTTTCCCCAGCGCGCCCAATGAGCCATCCTCCAAACACCTGGCCATCGGTCGTCGGTCCGTCACCTCTTCCAATAGCTGTTGTACTGCACTGGATGACGCCCCTCGCGCCCAGCCCTTCAAATGCTGGCTCTGGGCCGCAAGGAAGTATATTTCCGGGTTGGGCAAAGCCAAACCACCATCTTCCTTGGGTCGTTGAAGCGTCTCCAAGCTAATACGTGGATATTGTCTACCCCATATCAAACTTCTAAAGAGGGCATTAATCTGCCTGAACTTCCCCCGAGGGATCCAAATTGGTGCGTTATGCAGAACATAAAGAATTTTGGGCATAAGGACCATTTTAATAAGGTTTACCCTACCGACGACCGATAGATGTAGCTTATTCCAGGCGTCTACCTTTGCCTTGAGTACCCCCATAACAGGAGTCAAATTTCTTTGCAGAAACTCCGCCACCGGCACCGAAATCCATATTCCAAGATATTTAAATTGGGAAACCACCTTCAGCCTCTCATCCCCAACATCCTCACTCACATTCTCTCCTACGTCATCCACTCTAAAAAGAACCGTCTTATCCCAATTAATTGTTAGTCCCGACACAGTACCAAATCTCTCAACAATTTCAACGGCCCCTCTTAGTGAATTGTCTGGATCCTCCAGGAACAGCAAAACATCATCCGCATATAACGCTATTTTTTCCTCTACTTTGCCATACCTAAACCCAGGGACCCCATCCGACTGCCGAATCTTAGCAGCAAGAGGTTCTACAGCCAACGCGAACAGGAGGGGTGAAAGCGGGCATCCCTGCCTAGTACCCCTAGCCAGCCCTATAGGACGAGATAGCTCCCCATTTACTCTAATTCTGGCGGATGGTAATGAGTACAACAGCTGTATCCAGGCCACAAACTGCGGGCCAAACCCCATACATTCCAGCACCTGCCAGAGGTACCCCCATTCGACGCTGTCAAACGCCTTGTGTGCATCTAGCGATACAATCACTCTTCGACCACAGTTATCAGACTCTACCTGCAAATTTACATATAACCTCCGCAAATTGATCGCCGTTGATCTATCCGGCATAAAGCCAGATTGGTCCGAATGCACCAGACTCGCAATAACACTAGAGAGGCGGAGAGCCAACACCTTGGCCAGAAGCTTGACATCAATTGTTAGTAAAGAAATTGGGCGGTACGACTCCGGTTTCCCCAAGTCCTTATCCTCCTTTGGAATGACCACTATTATGGCCTCTCTCATAGAGGCTGGCAAGCGCCCACAAGACCTAGCTTCCTCCAATACCATTTTTAATCTAGGAATCAACACTTCTGCCAACCCTTTATAGATCTCAGCGGGTAACCCATCGACCCCAGGCGCCTTCCCATTGGCCATAGACATCAATGCCCGACTCAATTCCTCCTCAGTGATAGGGGCCTCAAGGCTCTCCCTATCTGCCTCACTCAGTCTCGGCAAATCCAGACCTTCCAAGAAAGTCAGTGCATCCTCGACCGATTCACCAACCCGAGAGGAATACAAATCTGCATAGAAGTCCGCAAAGGCTCTCAAAATTTCAGGTGTTTCCGTTATTTTACCTCCACTAGCAGAATCCAAAGAGTGTATATATGAAGAACCTCTCTGAGCAGCAGCCACTACCGACAGCATATGTCCCACTGTTTCTCCCTCCTGATAGAACAATACCCTTTGGAAATCTCGTTTCCTCTCAGCTTTGCCTAGCAGAATTTTTTCCAAATGATTTTGTGCGTTTTTCATTCTTTTCTCTGCCTCAGGGGTTCCCAGTGTGGCCATCCCATCCTCTGCTTCCTTCAACTCCTCAACTGCCGCTTTTTCTACCTCTCTCGTCCTCCGCTTACACCTACTAATGTCCCTAAACAGTAGTCCCCTCAGGTACGCCTTCATTGCATCCCAAATTGTAAGAGCGTCGGCGCTTCCATCATTTAAGAGAAAGAATTCCGCCACCTCCCGTCCTATACTTTCCAACTCAATACTCTGTAGCCAATTAGGATGAATCTTCCATTCTCTCCCACTTAGCGAGCGAGCCCCCTCCAATCTAACCTCTACTTCAATTGGACTATGGTCCGACAAGGCCCTTGGCAGATATCTCACCTCCCCAACCAATGTGTCCAAAATCCTGTTACCCAGAGCCATATCAATCCTAGAGAGTGTGGCATGTGCCGGTGAATAACATGAGTACCCTCTCTCCCCCACATGTCTAACCCTCCACAGATCAATCAAACCTATCTCCTGTATATAGGTGCCAAATGTCGTTATGTGTCCCTCCGACCTATTCTGAGTATTTTTATTTTTATCCCAATATTCATCACAGATGTTATTTAGATCTCCGATAATTATTAACGGTGTCGGTCCCCATTTTTCCACTCGCTCCATTACTTCTCTAATCTTCCTGCTAGAGTAGGGAGGCGGAATATACATCGCGGCAACACACAGCATCACTCCATACAGTATACACCGTAATAGTACATACTGTCCCTCCACGTCCACATATACCTTCACCTCCTCATACTGAACTCCCGCTGGAACCAAGATTGAGACTCCTCTTGCATACGTGGAGAAGGTAGAATGATATCCCCTCTGGATCCATCGTCTATTCAAAACATCCACTTTTTCCCTTACCAAATGCGTCTCCAGCAAGCATATCATTGAGGCCCTTTGGTCTCTTGCATATTGCAAACACGCAGCACGTCTAGATTTCTCCCCTAGGCCTCTCACATTCCAGCACAAAATCTTAAAACGGGTCCCCATCACTTGGCTCATCTTCACTATAAGTATCATCAATTTTGAGCTCAGGCTGTCTAACTACCCTCCCCCCCCCCCCCTCCCAACTCCCCCTCCCACCCTTCCCCCCTCACATCTAACCATTCCACCTCTTTCCAAGAGTGGGGCATCATCGCCCATAGCGAACACTCCGTTTGGCATTACCTTCCCAACCCTCCTCCCACCACTGTACATAACAGGATTTCAGACATTTTGAAAAATAACGTTCTCAAAACATTTTAACTTAGAATTATTTGCACACACAAGAAGTCTGCATAAACTTAAAATATGTCGCAAACCCTTCCTCCCCCTTTCCCAGCAGCCATTACACCATCCCTTTCCCTTCTTCCCCCCCCACACCCCCTGAGTTGTCAATCACATGACTCTTTCCCAACTGACAGATAAGTAAACAACTTCAGACTCTTCCCACAGTTTCAGTCTCCTTTTCCTTTAAGCTTTTTAGCATTAATATCGATCCACTGGGTAGCGTCCTCCGGCTTCTGGAAAAAATGAATTTTATCAAACGCCACCACCCTCAGTCTTGCTGGGAACATCATGGAATACTGCACACCCAATTCCCTCAGCCGTCTCTTGATACCCGTGAACATCATCCGTTGTTTCTGCACCAGAGTAGAATAGTCTGGGTATATAGCAATCTTTTGACCTTCAACTGTCAGATCCGTCATGTCTCTGGCCTTCCTCAGGATAATGTCTCTGTCTCTATAGTTTAGAATTTTGGCGAGCATGGTACGGGGATTCGCTCCAGGGACAGGTGGTTTCGGCGGGACCCTATGCGCTCTTTCTACCGCGAACACTTTTGTTAGCGCCATATCTCCAAATGTCTCTAACAGCCATTTTTCAATATATTCCGTTGGATTCCTCCCTTCAGCTTTTTCAGGGATGCCCACTATGCGAATATTATTTCTTCTGGACCTGTTCTCAAGGTCCTCATTTTTCGCAGCCAATTCAGCTATTGCTTGAGTGAACTTTTTCTCTGCTTTTTGCAGCTGCACTATATGGTCTTCTGCAGTGCTCACTCTCTCCTCTACCTCCCCCACACGTTTGTCAATCTTCTGCATGGCTGCGTTTATCTGGGCTGTGTCCCCCTTAACCTCCTGTATCTGTATGGTCAGAGATTGTTTACATGAAGAGACTAGCGCAAAAACGTCTCTTAGGGTAGGCTCAGCTTCTGGCGCCATTTCCTCGGGTCCCCCTTCTGCCACCGCCATTTTACTCTCCTTTCTCCCCTGTTGTACCTCATGTTCTCCTGCTGGGCTCTCCTCCTCCTCCTCCTCTTCGGTATCAGCTCCGGCTCCCTCCTCTGCGGCCTCCGCTCTCGCAAACTGCTGGAGCTTTGCCGCTACCTCCATGCGCTTTCTGCATGCGGCGTTCTCCTTGTCTGCCTTTTCCCTCAAGTCGGCGCCATCTTGGATTGCGCCTGCATCCCCGGCTCCCGCGTCCTTCTGCCGTCTCCTGGTCATGTTCGTCGGTTCCAGCGCTACCGAACAGCACCGCCGGCCTCTCCAAGTCTCCCCGCAGCCAGTAAGCCCCCGCAGGGACCAAACAGCAGCGGCTCTGCAGGATTTTACAATATACAGCGGCGGGAGCTCACAGCCGCACGTCCGCTCACATGGACTCTCAGGCCACGCCCCAATACTACAACTTTCATCCAGTGGCTGGCAGGACATGCCGGGAGTCGGTGAATTACAGGTAGTAGTACCCCTAAATAGGACAATAGACACCTAACACTACCAGACAGTGCCAGTAACCCAAGAATGTGCCACTTAGGGGGCAAATTGGTGGCGCAAAAATGACTTCTACGACTGACCTGTGATCCTAAGACAAAGCAATAATTCTCAGAGCACAGAAACGTCTTCAAAGACGACTTACCGCGTGCGCAGGATTACACTGATCAATTGGGCTTTTGAAGTCTGTTCTTAATTCATCAAAGGCAATTATCTGCAAGAAATGATGAGAGCGTTCTTAGTCCCGAGCAGCGGATCTGCACGAAATTTCATGAGCCACATTATCCCGCTTATTTCCAACCATCAAAGCATCTGCAGATACATTATGTAATGGCATGCCTGCATTTAATACCTTGTGCTATAAAATCTGACAAATGTTATATACTGTACATATAAGAATATGCAACATTACATCAATCAGTACAGTGTACAATGCCGCTCCTCCCTGCCCACGGACAATGATTGACAGGTCTTTCCATCTACACGCACGCAGGAAGAGATCTGTCACTTAAAGGGATCAGGCTGGGAGAGCGGCTTTTAAACCCTTGACCATTTTCCATTTTTTAATTACAGTTAGGTCCATATATATTTGGACAGAGACAACATTTTTCTAATTTTGGTTATAGACATTACCACAATGAATTTTAAACAAAACAATTCAGATGCAGTTGAAGTTCAGACTTTCAGCTTTCATTTGAGGGTATCCACATTAAAATTGGATGAAGGGTTTAGGAGTTTCAGCTCCTTAACATGTGCCACCCTGTTTTTAAAGGGACCAAAAGTAATTGGACAATTGACTCCAAGGCTATTTCATGGACAGGTGTGGGCAATCCCTTCATTATGTCATTCTCAATTAAGCAGATAAAAGGCCTGGAGTTGATTTGAGGTGTGGTGCTAGAATTTGGAAGGTTTTGCTGTGAAGTAAACATGAGGTCAAAGGAGCTCTCTGTATAGGTGAAACAAGCCATCCTTAAGCTGCGAAAACAGAAAAAACCCATCCGAGAAATTGCTACAATATTAGTTGTGGCAAAATCTACAATTTGGTACATCCTGAGAAAGAAAGAAAGCACTGGTGAACTCATGAATGCAAAAAGACCTGGGTGCCCACGGAAGACAACAGTGGTGGATGATCGTAGAATAATCTCCATGGTGAAGAGAAACCCCTTCACAACAGCCAACCAAGTGATCAACACTCTCCAGGAGGTCGGCGTATCAATATCCAAATCTACCATAAAGAGAAGACTGCATGAAAGTAAATACAGAGGGTTCACTGCACGGTGCAAGCAACTCATAAGCATCGAGAATAAAAACTCTAGACTGGACTTTGCTAAAAAACATCTAAAAAAGCCAGCACAGTTCTGGAAGAACATTCTTTGGACAGATGAAACCAAGATCAACCTCTACCAGAATGGTGGAAAGAGAAAAGTATGGCGAAGGCGTGGTACAGCTCATGATCCAAAGCACACAACATCCTCTGTAAAACACGGCGGAGGCAGTGTGATGGCTTGGGCATGCATGGCTGCCAGTGGCACTGGGTCACTAGTGTTTATTGATGATGTGACACAGGACAGAAGCAGCCGAATGAATTCTGAGGTATTCAGAAACATACTGTGTGCTCAGATCCAGCCAAATGCAGCCAAACTGATTGATCGTCGTTTCATACTACAGATGGACAATGACCCAAAACATAAAGCCGAAGCAACCCAGGAGTTTATTAAAGCAAAGAAGTGGAATATTCTTGAATGGCCAAGTCAGTCATCTGATCTCAACCCAATTGAGCAGCATTTCACTTGTTAAAGACTAAACTTCAGACAGAAAGGCCCACATACAAACAGCAACTGAAAACCACCACAGTGAAGGCCTGGCAGAGCATCAAAAAGGAGGAAACACAGCGTCTTGTGATGTCCATGCGTTCAAGACTTCAGGCAGTCATTGCCAACAAAGGGTTTTCAACCAAGTACTGAAAATGAACATTTTATTTAAAATTATTGAATCTGTCCAATTACTTTTGGTCTCTTTAAAAACAGGGGTGGCACATGTTAAGGAGCTGAAACTCCTAAACCCTTCATCCAATTTTAATGTGGATACCCTCAAATGAAAGCAGAAAGTCTGTACATCAACTGCATCTGAATTGTTTTGTTTAAAATTCATTGTGGTAATGTCTATAACCAAAATTAGAAAAATGTTGTCTCTGTCCAAATATATATGGACCTAACTGTACACTGTTTAATGATCAGATACATTTATATATTTATATTTTGATAGATTGGATATGTATGAACAGAGCGATACTAAATATATGCTTTTTTTTATTGTTTTATGTTTAATGGGGGTGATTTGAACTTTTGTGTTTTTTTCATAGTTTGGAAAACTTTTTTTTTAACTTTTTACTGTATTTATTAGTCCCCTTAGGGCACTTGAAGCGTCTTCATCTGAATGGGTACCTGTGAAACCTCTTCTTAGACTAAATTTCTCTCTCTCTGTGGAGGGGTAATGGACCATTCATATGAAGACGTTTATTCTCAGCGAGGAAAGGAAAGTCTAGGACCTGGTATACGAGAGATGCCCTAATGTGGCTACCAGGTACACATGAATAGGCCAATTTATGCAATAAACGCTCTCATTTTTTCATATTTCTAGTGCAGTGATGCAGTTCAATTTTCATGCTTTATGTTTGCATGTTTTAGCGCCGCAGTGTGCTGCCTTATTTATTTGACTGTATATGAGTTGGTGACTCTAGGTTCAGCACCTGTTCACACTTAGTCTATGTTTGGATGTGACGGTCAGTTTTTTGAAATTTGGCCTTTATTCTGGGCCCCATCCTGGTATAAATATCCTCCATCCTAGTAAATGTCCCCCGTTCTACCGCTGTTCTTTAATCTAAGGAAAAAGAAAAATATTATACTCAAGAAGGGTGTACATACAAGTCATGGGGCCCCATAGCAGAAGAATAATGCACAGTCCATAGTCCTCCATATAGTATAATTCACTTCTCAAAGTCCTCCATACAGTATAATGCACAGCCCATATCCTTCATAAAATATAATGCACAGCCCATAGTCATGCATGTTGTATAATGCACAGCCCATAGTCATCCATATAGTATAATGCACAGCCCATAGTCATCCATATAGTATAATGCACAGCCCATAGTCATCCATGTAGTATAATGCACAGCCCACAGTCATCCACATAGTATAATGCACAGCCCATTATCATCTATGTAGTATAATGTACAGCTCATAATCATCCATGTAGTATAATGCACAGCCCATAGTCATCCATGTAGTATAATGCACAGCCCATAGTCATCCATGTAGTATAATACACAGCCCATAGTCATTAATGTTGTATAATGCACAGCTCATAGTCATCCATATAGTATAATGCACAGCCCATAGTCATTAATGTTGTATAATGCACAGCTCATAGTCATCCATATAGTATAATGCACAGCCCATAGTCCTCCATGTAGTATAATGCACAGCCCATAGTCATCCATATAGTATAATGCACAGCCCATAGTCATCCATGTAGTATAATGCACAGCCCATAGTCATCTATGTAGTATAATGTACAGCTCATAATCATCCATGTAGTATAATGCACAACCCATAGCGATACATGTAGTATAATGCACAGCCCATAGTCATCCATGTAGTATAATGCACAGCCCATAGTCATTAATGTTGTATAATGCACAGCCCATAGTCATCCATATAGTATAATGCACAACCCATAGCCATACATGTAGTATAATGCACAGCCCATAGTCATCCATGTAGTATAATGCACAGCCTATAGTCATTCATGTAGTATAATGCACAGCCTATAGTCATCCATGTAGTATAATGCACAGCCCATAGTCATTCATGTAGTATAATGCACAGCCTATAGTCATCCATGTAGTATAATGCACAGCCTATAGTCATCCATGTAGTATAATGCACAGCCCATAGTCATTCATGTAGTATAATGCACAGCCCATAGTCATCCATATAGTATAATACACAGCCTATAGTCATCCATGTAGTATAATGCACAGCCTATAGTCATCCATACAGTATAATGCACAGCCTATAGTCATCCATGTAGTATAATGCACAGCCTATAGTCATCCATGTAGTAGAATGCACAGCCTATAGTCATCCATATAGTATAATGCACAGCCTATAGTCATTCATGTTGTATAATGCACAGCCCATAGTCATCCATATAGTATAATGCACAGCCTATAGTCATCCATATAGTATAATGCACAGCCTATAGTCATCCATGTAGTAGAACGCACAGCCTATAGTCATTCATATAGTATAATGCACAGCCCATAGTCATTCATATAAATGTATAGATTAGAGCAACATATAATCTAATACGGAGCAACTCCCAATAGTCTATAGACAATAAAGCAGATGGAGTCAAAAAGGCTCATTTATGAATAAAAAGGTATAACATTTATTAAATATATCATCATAAAACAATCTCAGTATATCAATACAAAAGTTAGTTATACAAAAAGAGGGTTTCTCACTATTTGTGCAAGGATCACGGTAAAAGTGTTCCTACACCCACACAAACATAATGTATATCGGCCAGAGGTTCAAGTTCTCAGCACCATGTCTATTACTGTTACAAATAGCCACTAAAACAAAGGCTACTGTTTCAAGATGATAAAGATATTAAAAAGAATGAACCTTACCCATGTTTGCCGCAGTGTGGACGAGGAAACGCCAGCCCCTATAGTCATCCATGTAGTATAATGCACAGCCTATAGTCATCCATGTAGTATAATGCACAGCCTATAGTCATACATGTAGTATAATGCACAGCCTATAGTCATCCATGTAGTATAATGCACAGCCTATAGTCATCCATGTAGTATAATGCACAGCCTATAGTCATCCATATAGTATAATGCACAGCCCAGTCATTCATGTAGTATAATGCACAGCCTATAGTCATCCATGTAGTATAATGCACAGCCCATAGTCATCCATATAGTATAATGCACAGCCTATAGTCATTCATGTTGTATAATGCATAGCCCAAAGTCATCCATGTAGTATAATGCCCAGCCCATAATCATCCATATAGTATAATGCACAGCCCATAGACATCCATGTAGTATAATGCACAACCCATAGTCATCCATGTTGTATAATGCACAGCCCATAGTCATCCATGTTGTATAATGCACATCCCATAGTCATCCATGTTGTATAATGCACAGCCCATAGTCATCCATGTTGTATAATGCACAGCCCACAGACATCCATGTAGTATAATGCACAGCCCAGAGCCAACTGTTCACAGAGTGCTGTATCCAAGCATATTAATGGAAGGTTGAGTGGAAGGAAAAAGTGTAGTAGAAAAAAATGCACAAGGATTCAGCTCGCAATGTCTATCTCCGTAGTAACCCTGACTTTCCATGTGACACGTTACTCGGCAACCTATTGGTCACATAGAGTTTTAAATATGCTGGTGTCCCTCTTCCCTGCCACGCCCCCTGAAGAAGTGTGGACGAAACGTGCGTCGGGGTGGAGGGATGCAGCACTGACACCACATCACCTGTAGGCATGATCTTTCAGGACCATGCAGCCTACTCTTTTTCTACCCTCATATGTTGTGCAGTGACATTAGTGCATATCGAATTTCTGTTGGCGCCCTATTACTGGTTACTGAAGTGGGCGTCCCACTATAGCTCAGCATAGCAGGTGGTCACCCCAACTGCATTGTTCTACTTAGGCAGCCATCTTTCCTACCTCAGCACATGCACTTTACCCTTCTTACAGGCAGTATTTTGCACTCCCTGATCTATGTATGAATTTTTTCTCTATCATTTTCACTTACGTACAGTATATGATTAAAGGTGTCCGTAGCAACTCAGCGTCCCTCACACCTGAGGCATTGGCTTTTATTTTCCTATTATTATCGGTTTGATTATTGATGTTGTATATTTAATCAAAATTGCAATTCATTTCATTTTTTGCATATTTTTCTATTGTGTGCTTTTTCTGTTCACCTCTCTCATGCTGTTGAGAATTTGGTGTTACAGAGGGGATTAATATACAGTGGGGCAAAAAAGTATTTAGTCAGTCAGCAATAGTGCAAGTTCCACCACTTAAAAAGATGAGAGGCGTCTGTAATTTACATCATAGGTAGACCTCAACTATGGGAGACAAACTGAGAAAAAAAATCCAGAAAATCACATTGTCTGTTTTTTTTATCATTTTTTTTGCATTTTATGGTCGAAAATAAGTATTTGGTCAGAAACAAACAATCAAGATTTCTGGCTCTCACAGACCTGTAACTTCTTCTTTAAGAGTCTCCTCTTTCCTCCACTCATTACCTGTAGTAATGGCACCTGTTTAAACTTGTTATCAGTATAAAAAGACACCTGTGCACACCCTCAAACAGTCTGACTCCAAACTCCACTATGGTGAAGACCAAAGAGCTGTCAAAGGACACCAGAAACAAAATTGTAGCCCTGCACCAGGCTGGGAAGACTGAATCTGCAATAGCCAACCAGCTTGGAGTGAAGAAATCAACAGTGGGAGCAATAATTAGAAAATGGAAGACATACAAGACCACTGATAATCTCCCTCGATCTGGGGCTCCACGCAAAATCCCACCCCGTGGGGTCAGAATGATCACAAGAACGGTGAGCAAAAATCCCAGAACCACGCTGGGGACCTAGTGAATGAACTGCAGAGAGCTGGGACCAATGTAACAAGGCCTACCATAAGTAACACACTACGCCACCATGGACTCAGATCCTGCAGTGCCAGACGTGTCCCACTGCTTAAGCCAGTACATGTCCGGTGTTATGAAAGGTAATTCAGAATCACAATGGACATGGAGGTCAGAGCACATACAGTGAACTGACAATAACCCAAAATAATAGAATGAGCTCTGAGACGTGGGAACTCTGCAGACCGCAATCCCTAAGCCTATCAAACCACACTAAAGGTAGCCGTGGAGCGCTCCTGACCAGAACCTAGGCGCCTCGTCACAGCCTGAGAAACTACCTAATCCTGAAGATAGAAAAATAAGCCTACCTTGCCTCAGAGAAATTCCCCAAAGGAAAAGGCAGTCCCCCACATATAATGACTGTGAGTAAGATGAAAACACAAACATAGAGATGAAACAGATTTAGCAAAGTGAGGCCCGACTAGCTGAACAGAACGAGGATAGGGAAGATAACTTTGCGGTCAGCACAAAAACCTATAAAAAACCACGCAGAGGGGACAAAAAGACCCTCCGCACCGACTAACGGTACGGAGGTGGTCCCTCTGCGTCTCAGAGCTTCCAGCAGGCGAGAAAAAACAATAAAGCAAGCTGGACAGAAAAATAGCAACAAAATAACATAAGTAAAACTTAGCTTTGCAGAGCAGCAGGCCACAGGAATGATCCAGAGAAACACAAGTCCAACACTGAAACATTGACAGGAAGCATAGATCAAAGCATCAGGTGGAGTTAAGTAGAGAAGAAGCTAACGAGCTCACCAGATCACCTGAGGGAGGAAACTCAGAAGCTGCAGTACCACTTTCCTCCACAAACGGAAGATCCCAGAGAGAATCAGCCGAAGTACCACTTGTGACCACAGGAGTGAACTCTGCCACAGAATTCACAACAGTACCCCCCCCCCCTTGAGGAGGGGTCACCGAACTCTCACCAGAGCCCCCAGGCCGACCAGGATGAGCCACATGAAAGGCACGAACAAGATCGGGAGCATGGACATCAGAGGCAAAAACCCAGGAATTATCCTCCTGAGCATAACCCTTCCATTTAACCAGATACTGGAGTTTCCGTCTTGAAACACGAGAATCCAAAATCTTCTCCACAATATACTCCAATTCCCCCTCCACCAAAACCGGGGCAGGAGGCTCAACAGATGGAACCATAGGTGCCACGTATCTCCGCAACAATGACCTATGGAATACGTTATGTATGGAATAAGAATCTGGAAGGGTCAGACGAAAAGACACAGGATTAAGAACCTCAGAAATCCTATACGGACCAATAAAACGAGGTTTAAACTTAGGAGAGGAAACCTTCATAGGAATATGACGAGAAGATAACCAAACCAGATCCCCAACACGAAGTCGGGGACCCACACGGCATCTGCGATTAGCGAAAAGTTGAGCCTTCTCCTGGGACAAGGTCAAATTGTCCACTACCTGAGTCCAAATCTGCTGCAACCTGTCCACCACAGTATCCACACCAGGACAGTCCGAAGACTCAACCTGTCCAGAAGAGAAACGAGGATGGAACCCAGAATTGCAGAAAAACGGTGAAACCAAGGTAGCCGAGCTGGCCCGATTATTAAGGGCGAACTCAGCCAAAGGCAAAAAGGAGACCCAGTCATCCTGATCAGCAGAAACAAAGCACCTCAGATATGTTTCCAAGGTCTGATTGGTTCGCTCGGTCTGGCCATTAGTCTGAGGATGGAAAGCCGAGGAAAAAGACAAGTCAATGACCATCCTACCACAAAAGGCTCGCCAAAACCTCGAAACAAACTGGGAACCTCTGTCAGAAACAATATTCTCTGGAATGCCATGCAAACGAACCACATGCTGGAAGAACAAAGGCACCAAATCAGAGGAGGAAGGCAATTTAGACAAGGGTACCAGATGGACCATCTTAGAAAAGCGATCACAGACCACCCAAATGACTGACATCTTTTGAGAAACGGGAAGGTCAGAAATAAAATCCATAGAGATATGTGTCCAAGGCCTCTTCGGGACCGGCAAGGGCAAAAGCAACCCACTGGCACGAGAACAGCAGGGCTTAGCCCGAGCACAAATCCCACAGGACTGCACAAAAGCACGCACATCCCGCGACAGAGGGCCACCAAAAGGATCTAGCCACTAACTCTCTGGTACCAAAGATTCCAGGATGACCAGCCAACACCGAACAATGAAGTTCAGAGATAACTCTATTCGTCCACCTATCAGGGACAAACAGTTTATCCGCTGGGCAACGATCAGGTTTATTAGCCTGAAATTTTTGCAGCACCCGCCGCAAATCAGGGGAGATGGCAGACACAATTACTCCTTCCTTGAGGATACCCGCCGGCTCAGATAAACCCGGAGAGTCGGGTACAAAACTCCTAGACAGAGCATCCGCCTTCACATTTTTAGAGCCCGGAAGGTACGAAATCACAAAGTCAAAACGGGCAAAAAACAACGACCAACGAGCTTGTGTAGGATTCAAGCGCTTGGCAGACTCGAGATAAGTCAAGTTCTTATGATCAGTCAATACCACCACGCGATGCTTAGCTCCTTCAAGCCAATGACGCCACTCCTCGAATGCCCACTTCATGGCCAGCAACTCTCGGTTGCCCACATCATAATTACGCTCAGCAGGCGAAAACTTCCTGGAAAAGAAAGCGCATGGTTTCATCACTGAGCAATCAGAACCTCTCTGCGACAAAACAGCCCCTGCTCCAATCTCAGAAGCATCAACCTCGACCTGGAACGGAAGAGAAACATCTGGTTGACACAACACAGGGGCAGAAGAAAAACGATGCTTCAACTCTTGAAAAGCTTCCACAGCAGCAGAAGACCAATTGACCACATCAGCACCCTTCTTGGTCAAATCGGTCAATGGTTTAGCAATACTAGAAAAATTGCAGATGAAGCGACGATAAAAATTAGCAAAGCCCAGCAACTTTTGCAGACTTTTCAGAGATGTCGGCTGAGTCCAATCATGGATGGCTTGGACCTTAACAGGATCCATCTCGATAGTAGAAGGGGAAAAGATGAACCCCAAAAATGAAACCTTCTGCACACCAAAGAGACACTTTGATCCCTTCACAAACAAAGAATTAGCACGCAGGACCTGAAAAACCGTTCTGACCTGCTTCACATGAGACTCCCAATCATCCGAGAAGATCAAAATGTCATCCAAGTACACAATCAGGAATTTATCCAGGTACTCTCGGAAGATGTCATGCATAAAGGACTGAAACACTGATGGAGCATTGGCAAGTCCGAACGGCATCACGAGATACTCAAAATGACCCTCGGGCGTATTAAATGCAGTTTTCCATTCATCACCTTGCTTAATTCGCACCAGATTATACGCACCACGAAGATCTATCTTTGTGAACCAACTAGCCCCCTTAATCCGAGCAAACAGATCAGATAACAATGGCAAGGGGTACTGAAATTTAACCGTGATCTTATTAAGAAGGCGGTAATCTATACAAGGTCTCAGCGAACCATCCTTCTTGGCTACAAAAAAGAACCCTGCTCCTAATGGCGACGATGACGGGCGAATATGCCCCTTCTCCAGGGATTCCTTCACATAACTGCGCATAGCGGTGTGCTCAGGCACGGACAAATTAAACAATCGACCTTTTGGGAATTTACTACCAGGAATCAAATTGATAGCACAATCACAATCCCTATGCGGAGGTAGGGTATTGGACCTGGGCTCATCAAATACATCCCGGTAATCAGACAAGAACTCTGGGACCTCAGAAGGAGTGGATGACGAAATTGACAGAAATGGAACATCACCATGTACCCCCTGACAACCCCAGCTGGACACCGACATGGATTTCCAATCTAATACTGGATTATGGGCTTGTAGCCATGGCAACCCCAACACGACCACATCATGCAAATTATGCAACACCAGAAAGCGAATAACCTCCTGATGTGCAGGAGCCATGCACATGGTCAGCTGGGTCCAGTATTGAGGCTTATTCTTGGCCAAAGGCGTAGCATCAATTCCTCTCAATGGAATAAGACACTGCAAGGGCTCCAAGAAAAACCAACAACGCTTAGCATATTCCAAGTCCATCAAATTCAGGGCAGCGCCTGAATCCACAAATGCCATGACAGAATATGATGACAAAGAGCAGATCAAGGTAACGGACAGAAGAAATTTTGACTGTACAGTACCAATGGTGGCAGACCTAGCGAACCGCTTAGTGCACTTAGGACAATCAGAGATAGCATGAGTGGAATCACCACAGTAGAAACACAGCCCATTCAGACGTCTATGTTCTTGCCGTTCAACTCTGGTCAAGGTCCTATCACACTGCATAGGCTCAGGTTTAAGCTCAGGTAATACCGCCAAATGGTGCACAGGTTTACGCTCACGCAAGCGTCGACCGATCTGAATAGCCAAAGACATAGACTCATTCAAACCAGCAGGCATAGGAAATCCCACCATGACATCCTTAAGGGCTTCAGAGAGACCCTTTCTGAATATTGCTGCCAGCGCAGATTCATTCCATTGAGTGAGCACTGACCACTTTCTAAATTTCTGACAATATACCTCTATCTCATCCTGAGCATGACAAAGAGCCAGCAAATTTTTTTCTGCCTGATCCACTGAATTAGGCTCATCGTACAGCAACCCAAGCGCCAGGAAAAACGCATCGATATTACTCAATGCAGGATCTCCTGACGCAAGAGAAAACGCCCAGTCCTGAGGGTCGCCGCGCAAAAAAGAAATGACGATCCTAACCTGTTGAATTGGGTCACCAGAAGAGCGAGGTTTCAAAGCCAGAAATAGTTTACAATTATTTTTGAAACTCAGAAATTTAGTTCTATCTCCAAAAAAACAAATCTGGAATAGGAATTCTCGGTTCAAGCAAAGAATTCTGGACCACAAAATCTTGAATATTTTGAACTCTTGCCGTGAGCTGATCCACACATGAAGACAGACCTTTAATGTCCATTGCTACACCTGTGTCCTGAACCACCCAAATGTCTAGGGGAAAAAAAAGACAAAACACAGTGCAAAGAAAAAAAAATGGTCTCAGAACTTCTTTTTTCCCTCTATTGAGAATCATTAGCACTTTTGGCTTCCTGTACTGTTATGAAAGGCAATTCAGAATCACAATGGACATGGAGGTCAGAGCACATACAGTGAACTGACAATAACCCAAAATAATAGAACGAGCTCTGAGACGTGGGAACTCTGCAGACCGCAATCCCTAAGCCTATCAAACCACACTAAAGGTAGCCGTGGAGCGCTCCTGACCAGAACCTAGGCGCCTCGTCACAGCCTGAGAAACTACCTAATCCTGAAGATAGAAAAATAAGCCTACCTTGCCTCAGAGAAATTCCCCAAAGGAAAAGGCAGCCCCCCACATATAATGACTGTGAGTAAGATGAAAACACAAAAATAGAGATGAAACAGATTTAGCAAAGTGAGGCCCGACTAGCTGAACAGAACGAGGATAGGGAAGATAACTTTGCGGTCAGCACAAAAACCTATAAAAAACCACGCAGAGGGAACAAAAAGACCCTCCGCACCGACTAACGGTACGGAGGTGGTCCCTCTGCGTCTCAGAGCTTCCAGCAGGCGAGAAAAACCAATAAAGCAAGCTGGACAGAAAAATAGCAACAAAATAACATAAGCAAAACTTAGCTTTGCAGAGCAGCAGGCCACAGGAATGATCCAGGGAAAAAACAAGTCCCACACTGAAACATTGACAGGAAGCATAGATCAAAGCATCAGGTGGAGTTAAGTAGAGAAGAAGCTAACGAGCTCACCAGATCACCTGAGGGAGGAAACTCAGAAGCTGCAGTACCACTTTCCTCCACAAACGGAAGATCCCAGAGAGAATCAGCCGAAGTACCACTTGTGACCACAGGAGTGAACTCTGCCACAGAATTCACAACAGTCCGGGCCCGTCTGAAGTTTGCTAGTGAGCATTTGGATGATCCAGAGGAGTTTTGGGAGAATGTCCTATGGTCTGATGAAACCAAACTGGAACTGTTTGGTAGAAACACAACTTGTCGTGTTTTGAGGAAAAAGAATACTGAGTTGCATCCATCAAACACCATACCTACTGTAAAGCATGGTGGTGGAAACATCATGCTTTGGGGCTGTTTCTCTGCAAAGGGGCCAGGACGACTGATCTGGGTACATGAAAGAATGAATGGGGCCATGTATCGTGAGATTTTGAGTGCAAACCTCCTTCCATCAGCAAGGGCATTGAAGATGAAACGTGGCTGGGTCTTTCAACATGACAATGATCCAAAGCACACCGCCAGGGCAATGAAGGAGTGGCTTCGTAAGAAGCATTTCAAGGTCCTGGAGTGGCCTAGCCAGTCTCCAGATCTCAACCCTATAGAAAACCTTTGGAGGGAGTTGAAAGTCCGTGTTGCCAAGCGAAAAGCCAAAAACATCACTGCTCTAGAGGAGATCTGCATGGAGGAATGGGCCAACATACCAACAACAGTGTGTGGCAACCTTGTGAAGACTTACAGAAAACGTTTGACCTCTGTCATTGCCAACAAAGGATATATTACAAAGTATTGAGATGAAATTTTGGTTCTGACCAAATACTTATTTTCCACCATAATATGCAAATAAAATGTAAAAAAAAACAGACAATGTGATTTTCTGGATTTTTTTTCTCAGTTTGTCTCCCATAGTTGAGGTCTACCTATGATGTAAATTACAGACGCCTCTCATCTTTTTAAGTGGTGGAACTTGCACTATTGCTGACTGACTAAATACCTTTTTGCCCCACTGTATCTGATTTATCTGACCATCTACCTATATCAATAAGGGGTAATTGGAGCAGCAGAAGCTACGGTATTTATTCTAGTAATTTATGGTGGTCTCAGTAACCAGACCCCACTACTAATATCTTTCCAAGTAATAAATCATAACATTTTGTCCATACTTGCTTCAATTCTTTTATTTTTGTAATGTAAGTTTTGGGGGAAAATAGCTAAAAATATAGAAAAAGTAACAATTTCAATCCACACATAAATATACATACTGTATATACTGAATATACATACTGTATTTACTGAATATATATACACGTATACCGTACATATATAATGTGTGTCCCCATTAATCCCCATTATTATTTTACAACCAAGAGCAAGAAAATCCCCACGAGTCGTAATAACTTCACCCCTCGCATCCCGAACAATATCACTATACTGTATGTTATAGAGTGCTACTGGGGAGGGGGCACATATTTATTCACTTGCCAGAGATGAATAATTTCTTCATACGCTTATTTTTCAGGCTGCAAGTGAGGAATTAACTCTAATGTGACTCAATACAAATGCTAATTTCCGTTTTTCTTCAGGCTGAGAATAACAAGCTGTGAAAAGTTTATAAAGCGTTCCGAGGTCTCCATCACTGCGCGCCCCCCGGAGAGGATGAGTCCTGTAGAATCAGGAATGGAAATCTTCAGGTTCCCTCATTATAATCTAATTTCTTCCCGTGCCCTGTGATGTCAGCTGCCGCTCCGAGCAGTTACATTACGCGGATCTGGAATACTGCGATGCTTCATGTGAATAATGCGCTACCTGTTTATCATAGCACTCGTTATGATCATTGCAGAGCGGTATTATATGGCACTGTGCTGTTCTGATTCCTTTTTATCATAGCTGGGATGCTCTGCGTGTCCTGACATCTTTTTATCATAGCTGCGATGCTCTGCCTGCCCTGACTCCTTTCTGTCATACTGTACCTGTGATATTCTATGTGTCCTAACACTTTTCTATCATAGCAAAGATGCTCTGCATGTCCTGAGTCCTTTCTATCATAGCTGCAATGCTCTGCCTGTCCTCACATCTTTCTATCATAGCTGCAATGCTGTCTGTCCTGACATCTTTCTATTATAGCTGCAATACCCTGCATGTCCTGACTCCTTTCTATCATAGCTGCGATATTCTGTGTCCCGACACTTTTCTATCGTAGCTAAGATGCTCTGCGTGTCCTGAGTCCTTTCTATCATAGCTGCAATGCTCTGCCTGTCCTGAAAACTTTCTATCATAGCTGCAATGCTCTGCCTGTCCTCACACCTATCATAGCTGCAATGCTCTGCCTGTCCTCACACCTTTCTATCATAGCTACAATGCTCTGCCTGTCCTCACACCTTTCTATCATAGCTGCAATGCTCTGCCTGTCCTCACACCTTTCTATCATAGCTGCAATGCTCTGCCTGTTCTGACATCTTTCTATTATAGCTGCAATACCCTGCATGTCCTGACTCCTTTCTATCATAGCTGCGATATTCTGTGTCCCGACACTTTTCTATCGTAGCTAAGATGCTCTGCGTGTCCTGAGTCCTTTCTATCATAGCTGCAATGCTCTGCCTGTCCTGAAAACTTTCTATCATAGCTGCAATGCTCTGCCTGTCCTCACACCTATCATAGCTGCAATGCTCTGCCTGTCCTCACACCTTTCTATCATAGCTACAATGCTCTGCCTGTCCTCACACCTTTCTATCATAGCTGCAATGCTCTGCCTGTCCTCACACCTTTCTATCATAGCTGCAATGCTCTGCCTGTCCTGACATCTTTCTATTATAGCTGCAATACCCTGCATGTCCTGACTCTTTTCTATCATAGCTGCGATATTCTGTGTCCCGACACTTTTCTATTGTAGCTAAGATGGTCTGCGTGTCCTGAGTCCTTTCTATCAAAGCTGCGATGATCTGCATGTCCTCCTAGCTATCAAGCAACAATGCTCTGCATGTCCTCCTTTTTATTATACAGTAGCTGTGATGCTCTGTTTCCTGACACCTTTCTACTGTAGCTAAGATGCTCTGCGTGTCCTGAGTAGTTTCTATCATAGCTGCGATGCTTTGCATTTTCAGAGTCCTTTCTATCATAGCTATGTTTATTAGCATTTTTGGACCCTTTTCATCGTAACTGTGATGCTCTGTGTGTCCTGACACCTTTCTACCATAGCTGCGATGATCTGTGTGCCCTTATTTTTCTATCATAGCTGCAATGCTGTTTATGATCTGACTCCTTTCTAACATAGCTGTGATGCTCTGCGTGTCCCGACACGGTTCTATCATAGCTGTGATGCTCTGCGTGTCCCGACACCGTTCTATCATAGCTGTGATGCTCTGCGAGTCCCAACACTGTTCTATCATAGCTGTGATGCTCTGCGTGTCCCGACACCGTTCTATCATAGCTGTGATGCTCTGCGTGTCCCAACACCGTTCTATCATAGCTGTGATGCTCTGCGTGTCCCAACACGGTCCTATCATAGCTGTGATGCTCTGCGTGTCCTGACACCGTTCTATCATAGCTGTGATGCTCTGCGTGTCCCAACACGGTTCTATCATAGCTGTGATGCTCTGCGTGTCCCGACACTGTTCTATCATAGCTGTGATGCTCTGTGTATCCTGACCCCTTTCTATCATAGCTGCAATGCTCTGCCTGTCCTGACACCTTTCTATCAAAACTGTGATGATCTGTGTGTCCTAATTCCTTTCTACCATAGCTGCGATGCTCTATGTGTCCCCACACCTTTCTATAATAGCTGTAATGCTCTGTGTGTTCTGATTCCTTTTTATCATAGCTGCGATGCTCTGCGTGTCCTGTCCCCTTTCTATCATAGCTGCGATGCTCTGTTTGTATACTGTCACCAGCACCATACCAAATCATATAATCTTTGGCAGAATATTTCCTAATCTTGCCTCCATAGAATATACATACAGTATATGCAGGAGAAGATGACGTAATCATTTCTTTTACACTCCAGGAATAATTTGCACAGTCTGCTCTTCCACCCATTAATCGCCCTGGAGGGGAGCGCAGCTCTGCAGGTTAATGCCCCATAACAGCTTGATTTTTTCTGATTGTAGTAAATGGGTTATTTGTTTATATTTGTGACTGGAGGAGGCCGAGAAAATTAAATTAATAAATCCCAAAAGAACAGTAACAAAGTCATCTGCAACTATGTCTTCGGCTCCATAGAGGAGCACTACTACCGGGGAGAGTCACCGAGTCACATTCTCACAACTTCTACCCTGTAGGATATATTTACAGGTGCTTCTCGCAAAATTAGATCATCTAAAAGTTAATTTATTTCAGTTCTTCAATACAAAAAGTGAAACTCATATTATATAGAGTCATTACACACAGAGTGATCTATTTCACGTGTTTATTTATGTTAATGTTGATGATTATGGCTTACAGCCAATGAAAACCCAAAAGTCATTATCTCAGTAAATAAGAATACTTTATAACACCAGCTTGAAAAATTATTTAAAATCCGAAATGTTTTCCTACTGAAATGTATGTTCAGTAAATGCACTCAATACTTGGTCGGGCTCCTTTTGCATTAATTACTGCATCAATGCGGCGTGGCATGGAGGCGATCAGCCTGTGGCGCTGCTGAGGGGTTATGGAAGCCCAGGTTGCTTTGATAGCAGCCTTCAGCTTGTCTGCATTGTTGGGTCTGGTGTCTCATCTTCCTCTTGACAATACTCCATAGATTGTCTTTGGGGTTAAGGTCAGGCGAGTTTGCTGCCAATCAAGCCCAGTGATACTGTTGTTTGTACACCAGGTATTGGTACTTTTGGCAGTGTGGACAGGGGCCAAGTCCTGCTGGAGAATTACATTTCCATCTCCAAAAAGCTTGTCGGCAGAGGGAAGCATGAAGTGCTCTAAAATGTCCTGGTAGACAGCTGCGCTGACTTTGGTCTTGATAGAACACAGTGGACCTACACCAGCAGATGACATGGCTCCCCAAACCATCACTGATTGTGGAGACTTCACACCAGACCTCCAGCAGCTTGGATTGTGGCCTCTCCACTCTTCCTCCAGACTCTAGGACCTTGATTTCCAAATGACATTCAGAATTTACTTTCATCTGAAAACAACACCTTGGACCACTGACAACAGTCCGGTTCTTTTTCTCTTGGCCCAGGTAAGACGCTTCCGGCGTTGTTTATTGGTCATGAGTGGCCGGACACAAGGAATGTGACACTTGTAGCCCATGTCCTGGACACATCTGTGTGTGGTGAAGCATTGACTCCAGCAGCAGTCCACTCCTTGTGAGTCTCCCACAAATTTTTGAATGTCCTTTTCTTAACAATCTTTTCCAGGCTGCCGTTATCCCAGTTTCTTGTGCAATGTTTTCTTCCACACTTTTTCCTTCCGCTCCACTTTCCATTAATCTGCTTGGATACAGCCCTCTGTGAACAGCTGGATTCTTTAGCAATGACGTTTTGTGGCTTCCCCTCCTTGTGGAGTGTGTCAGTGACGCCTTCTGGACAGCTGTCAGGGCAGCAGTCTTCCCCATGATTGTGGAGCTACTGAAACAGACTAAGGAACCTTTATAAACACTTAGGAGCCTTTGCAGGTGTTTTTGTTAATTATTCTAATTTACTGAGATAATTACTTTTGGGTTTTCATTGGCTGTAAGCCGTAATCATCAACATAAATTGTAGTAAAAAAATCCAGCACTCTAACTTAGCTTTTAGTCAGTGGTTTAATTGAGTCCATGTTAAACAACAGAAACGTTTCGGTCCTAATATTCGGACCTTCCTCAGTCACAGTAATAAGATATGGTTGACACCAGGCAGACCCCAGGATTGTGAGATCTCAGTAGATTCATGGGGGATGGTGGACACAGACAGTGTCTCAGGGCTTGTATAAGTATCCGGAGGGTGCCCTTAGGGAGAATCTGGAGCCTGTGTGTGTGGTCTGAAGGGACGCGGCATCCACCGTAAGTCCATGCTGGATGTGAGCTCTGTGTCTCTCCCAGTAATATAGGCTGGATGTGAAGACTGTGCATCTTGCCCAATAATTTAAGCTGGATGTGAGGTCTGGGTGTCTATTGAAGTAATATAAGCTAGATGTGAGACGTCACCGCTGTGCTCTGCTTTACGGCCGGCGCTCACAGTCAGTGCGGGAAGCTGACGGCGAGGGATGTGACAGACACCAGAATGTAAGTATGTACTTTTTTTTTTTTTTTCATTTACAATAGTAACCAGGGTAAACATCGGGTTACTAAGCGCGGCCCTGCGCTTAGTAACCCGATATTTACCCTGGTTACCAGTGAACACATCGCTGGGTCGGCGTCACACACGCCGATCCAGCGATGTCAGCGGGTGATCCAGCGACGAAATAAAGTTCTGGCCTTCTAGCTCCGACCAGCGATTTCACAGCAGGATCCTGATTGCAGTTGCGTGTCAAACACAACGATATCGCTATCCAGGACGCTGCAACGTCACGGATCGCTATCGTTGTAAAGTCGCTCAGTGTGAAGGTACCTTTAGTCTTCATGGTATTGTTTGGAGATCTCCCTGGTCTTCATGGTGTTGTTTGGAGATCTCCTTAGTCTTCATGGTATTGTTTGGAGATCTCCCTGGTCTTCATGGTGTTGTTTGGAGATCTCCTTAAGGTACCTTCACACATAACGATATTGTTAACGATATCGTTGCTATTTGTGACGTAGCAACGATATCGTTAAGGAAATCGTTATGTGTGACAGCGACCAACGATCAGGCCCCTGCTGGGAGATCGTTGGTCGCTGAACAAAGTCCAGAACTTTATTTCGTCGCTGGACTCCTGCTGACATCGCTGGATCGGCGTGTGTGACACCGATCCAGCGATGTCTTCACTGGTAACCAGGGTAAACATCGGGTAACTAAGCGCAGGGCCGCGCTTAGTAACCCGATGTTTACCCTGGTTACCATGCTAAAAGTAGAAAAAAACAAACACTACATACTTACCTACCGCTGTCTGTCCCCGGCGCTGTGCTCTGCTCTCCTCCTGCACTGGCTGTGAGCCGGAAAGCAGAGCGGTGACGTCACCGCTCTGCTTTCCGGCTCACAGACAGTACAGGAGGAGAGCAGAGAAGCAGAGCGCAGCGCTGGAGGACAGACAGCGGTAGGTAAGTATCTAGTGTTTGTTTTTTTTTACTTTTAGCATGGTATCCAGGGTAAACATCGGGTTACTAAGAGCGGCCCTGCGCTTAGTTACCCAATGTTTACCCTGGTTACCGGCATCGTTGGTCGCTGGAGAGCGGTCTGTGTGACAGCTCTCCAGCGACCAAACAGCGACGCTGCAGCGATCCGAATCGTTGTCGGTATCGCTGCAGCGTCGCTTAATGTGAAGGGGCCTTTAGTCTTCATGGTATTGTTTGGAGATGACCCTGGTCTTCATGGTGTTGTTTGGAGATCTCCTTAGTCTTCATGGTATTGTTTGGAGATCTCCCTGGTCTTCATGGTGTTGTTTGGAGATCTCATTGATCTTCATGGTGTGGTTTGGAGAACTTCCTATTCTTCATGGTGTTGATTGGAGATCTCCCTGGTCTTCATGGTGTTTGGAGATCTCCTTAGTCTTCATGGCATTGTTTGGAGGTCTCCCTGATCTTCATGGTGTTGTTTGGAGATCTGCAAGGTCTTCATGGTGTTGTTTGGAGATCTCCTTGGTCTTCATGGTGTTTAGTTAGTGGTGCCTCTTGTTAATGGTGTTGCAGCCTCTGTGGCCTTTCAGAAAAGGTAACGTGTATATACTGACAGACATGTGACACTTAGATTACACACAGGAGGACGTCCTGTCACTAAGCATGGGACTTATGAAGGGAATTGCTTGCACCAGAAATTTTTAGGGGCTTCATAGCTAAAAGGCGAATACATATGCACATGCCAATTTTTAGTTATTTGTTCCCATAAATTTAATTTTTACCTATATTTTTCTCACTTCACCACGACTATTTAGTGCTGATGTATCACACACAAATCAGATTACAAAAATATTAAAATATTAAAATAGCTAAAAAGCCTATGGGGGTAAATACTTTTGCAAGCCACTGTATGGTTGCTCTCCGATACATTATGCTATGCTTGTCTTACCTAATCGTCGGAGGCCATGGGGCTCTTACCTCCACTGATCAGACATTGATCATCTCTCTTTAGGACAGGTTCTCACTTTTCATTTTCCAGAAATGGCAGTCAATAGTCTGCTATGCTGCAGACTCACAGACTGTTATAAATTTACTGTCAATGGACAAGTGGGAAATTACAATAATATAACTTAATGTGGTTTTTATCCATTTGAGAAACTTGAAACTACAGGGACGGCCATGGTTGGCAAAATCGAATTTAAACTACAATTTTGGTCAGCACCCATTATAAGAAATAGGGGTCATATTCTAAACTGATCCTTTCTGGAATGACCTGAACAATATTGTGTCCATATGTCCATTTTCCCCAAGTACCGTAAGTAAAAAAAAAAATGTCAGCGTTCACATCAGTATAAGCCAAATGGACGAGCGCAGTTCTACAGATGAAGAAATTGTAGCTTCTCGTTACCATTAATGGTGGCAGAAAAGTTCACAAAAGTCAAGAAGTGTTCAGTTGGTGAAATCCTCCGCACAGTCCCACTAATCACAAATTATTAATCTGTGCGAGGATCGGGTGATTCTAAAAATATTCAAGAGAAGAAATCTGCAAATGAAATATCTCAAGGATATTGTGTCCTTCAAGAAAAAAAAATGATAGGGATAGTAAAAAAAATCTTAACATTTATGGGACCCCAAAACACTGTCAGCGTGGACCCGAGTGGTGGTCCAGAATAGTTGCCAAGAGTCGTAGAGGTGTGAATAATGCCTTTATTACCTGTTATAGTGAAAGGGTTAAGGCCAACATGAAGACGGTGGGGGACAAGTTCCAGAGTTTCAGACTCTAGGGCCTAGCATATTAAGGAAAATGATATCCCTGGTGGTCTTGAATAGATAAGGCGTTACTAGTAACATCCCTGAGGTCTTGGGCAGTAAATGGGCTAATGTCTACATCTCTGGTGGACTGTGGCAGAGGTGGAGAATAAAATTTCAGCTTAATAGTCACACAAGTACTATTAGGTCAGGGGGATAGTGTGGTGTCAATACTTCATAGGATGTACTTCACAGTCTAACAATGGTATTGGCATAATCAGGAGGCTGTTAGTGAGCATAATGAACTTGTAAGGAACTCCCTAAACTTAGAGTCACAGTATAGCAGTGTAACCACCAAGCTCAGAGTCACAGTATAGCAGTGTAACCACCAAGCTCAGAGTCACAGTATAGCACTGTAACCACCAAGCTCAGAGTCACAGTATAGCACTGTAACCACCAATCTCAGAGTCACAGTATAGCACTGTAACCACCAATCTCAGAGTCACAGTATAGCACTGTAACCACCAAGCTCAGTGTCACAGTATAGCACTGTAACCACCCAGCTCAGAGTCACAGTATAGCACTGTAACCACCCAGCTCAGAGTCACAGTATAGCACTGTAACCACCAAGCTCAGAGTCACAGTATAGCAGTGTAACCACCAATCTCAGAGTCACAGTATAGCACTGTAACCACCAAGCTCAGAGTCACAGTATAGCAGTGTAACCAACAAGCTCAGAGTCACAGTAGAGCACTGTAACCACCAAGCTCAGAGTCACAGTATAGCACTGTAACTACCAAGCTCAGAGTCACAGTATAGCAGTGTAACCACCAAGCTCAGAGTCACAGTATAGCAGTGTAACCACCAAGCTCAGTGTCACAGTATAGCAATGTAACTACCAAGCTCAGAGTCACAGTATAGCACTGTAACCACCAAGCTCAGAGTCACAGTATAGCACTGTAACCACCAAGCTCAGAGTCACAGTATAGCTGTGTAACCACCAAGCTCAGTCACAGTATAGCAGTGTAACCACCAAGCTCAGAGGCACAGTATAGCACTGTAACCACCAAGCTCAGAGTCACAGTATAGCAGTGTAACCACCAAGCTCAGTGTCACTATAAAGCAGTGTAACCACCAAGCTCAGAGTCACAGTATAGCAGTGTAACCACCAAGCTCAGAGTCATAGTATAGCAGGGTAACCACCAAGCTCAGCGCCATGGTATAATAATGCAAACACCAAGCTCAGTGCCATAGTATAATAATGTAACCACCAGGCTCAGTGCCATGGTATACTAATGCAACCACCAAGCTCAGTGCCATAGTATAATAATGACACCACCAGGCTCAGTGCCATGGAATAATAATGTAACCACCAAGCTCAGTGCCTTGGTATAATAATGCAACCACCAAGATCAGTGCCATAGTATAATAATGTAACCACCAAGCTCAGTGCCATAGTATAATAATGTAACCACCAAGCTCAGCGCCATAGTATAATAATGTAACCACCAAGCTCAGTGCCATAGTATAGTAATGTAACCACCAAGCTCAGTGCCATAGTATAGTAATGTAACCACCAAGCTCAGTGCCATGGTACAATAATGTAACCACCAAGCTCAGTGTTCCATATTATAATAATGTAACCACCAAGCTCAGTGCCATAGTATAATAATGTAACCACCAAGCTCAGCGCCATAGTATAATAATGTAACCACCAAGCTCAGCGCCATCGTATAATAATGTAACCACCAAGCTCAGTGCCATAGTATAATAATGGAACCGCCAAGCTCAGTGCCATAGTATAATAATGTAGCCACCAAGCTCAGCGCCATAGTATAATAATGTAACCATCAAGCTCAGTGCCATAGTATAATAATGTAACCACCAAGCTCAGCGCCATAGTATAATAATGTAACCACCAAGCTCAGCACCATAGTATAATAATGTAACCACCAAGCTCAGCGCCATAGTATAATAATGTAACCACCAAGCTCAGCGCCATAGTATAATAATGTAACCACCAAGCTCAGTGCCATAGTATAATAATGTAACCACCAAGCTCAGTGCCTTGGTATAATAATGCAACCACCAAGATCAGTGCCATAGTATAATAATGTAACCACCAAGCTCAGTGCCATAGTATAATAATGTAACCACCAAGCTCAGCGCCATAGTATAATAATGTAACCACCAAGCTCAGTGCCATAGTATAGTAATGTAACCACCAAGCTCAGTGCCATGGTACAATAATGTAACCACCAAGCTCAGTGTTCCATATTATAATAATGTAACCACCAAGCTCAGCGCCATAGTATAATAATGTAACCACCAAGCTCAGCGCCATAGTATAATAATGTAACCACCAAGCTCAGTGCCATAGTATAATAATGTAACCACCAAGCTCAGTGCCATAGTATAATAATGTAGCCACCAAGCTCAGCGCCATAGTATAGTAATGTAACCACCAAGCTCAGTGCCATAGTATAATAATATAACCACCAAGCTCAGCGCCATAGTATAATAATGTAACCACCAAGCTCAGCGCCATAGTATAATAATGTAGCCACCAAGCTCAGTGCCATAGTATAATAATGTAACCATCAAGCTCAGTGCCATAGTATAATAATGTAACCATCAAGCTCAGTGCCATAGTATAATAATGTAACCATCAAGCTCAGTGCCATAGTATAATAATGTAACCATCAAGCTCAGTGCCATAGTATAATAATGTAACCATCAAGCTCAGTGCAATAGTATAATATTGTAACCACCAAGCTCAGCGCCATAGTATAATAATGTAGCCACCAAGCTCAGCGCCATGGTATAATGATGTAACCATCAAGTTCAAATTTCACATGGAATTGTGCAGATTTTGGCGAAATCCGAAAATGAACATCTGCAGCTTGTCAAATTCTCAATTTACACTGCACATTTCATTAATGGTCATGTACGAGGCCGCTACTGAGAAACTCAACAGGGGCATAAAATCCACGGCCCATCCCATCCGTGTAAAGATAATTTTTAGCTGAAAAAAAAAATACTTTTCTTTCTTAGGGGCTTATGAATTTTCACATAAAACTAAGAGCCAATTTCCAGGCTTAGGTCCTTGTTAAGTCTTACAATTAATTTATGAGAACATATTTACTCGTAAACGCTATATTCTGTTCCGCCTGACGGAACGTCTTGTACACATTACCGGGCACATCGTCGATATACCTCCCTGTCTGTCTGAGTCTATCAGCTCTGTGTTTGCTCTGCCCCGGGTCACATTACAGCGGAGACATAATCCTGTCTGGTCTCATCGAGATTTCTGCCTCTCATTGTCCCGTTCTCGCATCGAGCAAGCTGCTTGCCTACAAGACACGGCTATTTTTCCAACAAACAGTATGGGATACTTCTCTCCGTGCAAAATTAAATGTGTCTAACATCCAAGCTGCTCTTAGACGACAGAACATCTTTATTCACGGATAACCAGGTCTGTTGTAATCCCATAAAACGTACACGCATTATTTCCTTATAAAGAGCCACAGCTTTGGTTGTATTTTAGGTTTTGGCCACTGGGGGTGCTGTTGTGATAAAATAATTTTCACATGGTGCGTTACAGCATAGACATAAAGGGGCCACATCTGTCAATTAGAGATTAGTATACTGTATTTATGGACGTTTTTTGGCTGATTTTGACTCCAGATTGTCCAGAACTGATACATTGATGACCAATCCTAAGACCCCCAGCTTCTTCTCCATTCAGGGGGATACCCGATTCCGCAGCCACTGGATAGACACGGTGTACAAAGCCAGAACATTGTATAGGGGTCACTCTCAGGTCCTGGAACTCAGCTCCCATTGAAGTAAATTGGAGCTTAGCTGCAGTACCAAGAACAACCACTAGAATGGGCGTGGCGCTCAAGCAGAAGTCCAAAAAGAAGAGTTGAGGACCACACCCACTTGGCTATCAAAATAAAAATAACACTAGATTCAGGAAAGCAATAGCATGTACAACAGGTAGGAAAAAAATACATATTTGGGTCATCTTTAACCTCTTCATGCCAAGGCCAATTTCAGTTTTTGCATTTTTGTTTTTTTTTCTCACCTTCTTCAAAGAGATATAACTTTTTTTTATTTTTCTGTCCATATAGACAGATGAGGGTTATTGTACTTTTGAATGACATGATTAATTTCACCACATAATGTACTGGAAAATGGGAAAAAAGAATTCCAAGTGGGGAGAAATAGTGATTAAAACACAATACTGACATTGTTGTTTTCAAATTTGTTTTCATGGTGTACATTTTGTGGCAAAAATGACCTCACAATACGATTCCTCTTATCAGTACGATTACGGCGATACCAAGCACGTCCAGTTTTTATTATTATTTTTTTAGTTCTTTTTTTTTTTTTTATTATTATTATTTCAGTGATGAAAAAAAATCAGGTTTGCCAAAACCAATTTTTTGTGGGGTGTGTCGGCATTTTCCGAGATCCGTAACATTTTTATTTTTCAGTCGATAAAACTGTGTGATGGCTTTTTTTTTCTGGGACGAGAAGAAGTTTTCATTGATACCATTTTGGGACAGATACGATGTTTTGATCGCTTGTTACAGCATTTTTTTGTGGAATTGTAGCAACCAAAAACATTTGAGTTTGGTGTTTTTGAAATTTTTTTGTTTACCGTGTTTACCCATCAGGTTAATTACCGTATGTTTATATTTTGACAGATCGGACTTTTCTGAACACGGCGATACCACATATCTGTATTTTTTAATATCTATATTTTAATGGGGAAAAGGAGGGGTGATTTGAACTCTTATGTTTTTTTTATTTTTGTCATTTTTTTTAACTGTTTTTTTTTACTTTTCATTTGTACTGTTAGTCCCCTTAGGGGACTTGAAGCTGCGATCATTTGATCACTTGTACAGCGACGCCACAGCATTGCCGCCTATATAAAAATCAAAGTCTCATTTGAAGACAGGGTTTCGGAAATGACCAGAACAATGGGTCTTCAGTAGACCCCCGGCTGTCATAACAACCCATGGGTGCCCCGTTATCACGCAAAAATGCAAAATAATTTGTAGCCAAAGAAAACATAAAATTAAGTAGGACAAACCAAAGTCCCCAAAAGTGGACAATCCCTATTTTAGGAGTCACACAACAGCAGTTTTTTGGGGGACAATGTGCGGGAAATTTTCTGCTGTATATTCCGCAGTGAATCCTAGACATGGCAGACATCAGTGTAGTTTCACATCGCTTTACACTGACGCAACATGACAGCGGAATACAATGATACGAAATTATCCAGCAGTAGAAATACTTCTAAGAATCTCGCTCCCTGGTGAAAACTTGACTTCAATTATTCATCAAGAGCATCCAGAAACCATGAATGAAAGCGGCGGAAGTAACAGCTGGACGGTGGCGGGAGCTCAACACAGTCGTACACCGCGAGGAACGGAAACACAAAGCGTGAACTGGAGTAAACACAGCCATGAAAATTTCATGGCGTTATACAACGATACATTAACCAGCAAGCTGTCGCTTCATGTGCTTGCCCGAAAAGAAGCATTATCGTATGTTCTGGAATTAACATCCTGTGAGACAAACGTAAAGGCGACTGCTTTTTTTCCCTGGTGTAAATGCCGCTATTCTCCTGAATCTGGCAATGTTTTTCTTTTCCTTGGGAAGACTGATAGATCTGAATTACTTTGTTTCTCATTTATTCCAGAATTTCTTTGGATTGAGGCATGATATTTAGCTTTTGAGGTTCTTTTGGTCTACTTCACTTTGTCAGGCAGGCTCTACTTAAGTAATTTCTTGATTGAGAATAGGTGTGGCAGTAATCAGGCTAGGGAATTTGAACTCCGCTTCCCAAAGATTTGATACATCACAGTTAATTTATGCTGTAAGGGGGGGGGGAGCAATGACTTTTTTTTTTCTTTCACACAGGACACTGTAGGTTTGGATTTCTTTTCCCATTTATAATAAAGACCTTCATTTAAAAACTGCATTTTGAAGTGTATGGGAAAATAATGCAAAGCCCAACACAGGTACCACTGTAAAGACAGAGGAAAAGGCGCTGTCATTAGCAGAGCAAAAATGTCTTAATTTGTAAAAAAAAATAAGCAGTTATTCAACTGGGCGGGGTTTATTGGAGTGGGCGTGGTCTTCTATTAATTAATGCTAAAGTCATAAATTGGTGTAAATTTTGCCACACATCCATAACGGGCAGAGATTTCATTTTGTGATTTTAGTACAGTTTAAACTCGGCGAATCAAGTTTTTTTAATATTATGCAAGTATATGCAAATCATAGTGTGATCATGAGTCTCAAGACCCCATCTAAAGGTCCGGATTAATCCCGAGGAGCAGACTCTGACCGTCTCATCTCACACAGAAGTTATAGTAAAGTGCAGGCGCCGGCATGAAACTTTCTCACCGGGAGACAGATTAATCTTCTTGGCCCAGATACCGCACAGCGTCAGCAATTAGTTGGAAACGACATCCTAATATCCAGCCCCAGGACAGCCACGTTACCTGCACGTACAGAGACTTATTAATAGAAGAGTTCACCAAAATATCGGCCACCGGAGCGATCAAAAAGTGATCACGGGACCTCCAAAAAAATTCAGGATGATTCCGTTAATAAAAAATATTACAGGGAACTGTGCACAGAAATTCTGCATCATATACGGCACTTGGAAACATATCCTTAACCCCTTCACCCCGAGGGAGGTTTGCACATTAATGACCGGGCCAATTTTTACAATTCTGACCACTGTCCCTTTAAGTGGTTATAATTCTGGAACGCTTCAATGTGATTCTGAGACTATTTTTTTAATGACATATTGCACTTCATGATAGTGAAAACATTTCTCCGATATGACTTGCGTTTATTTGTGGGGGAAAAATGGAAATCGAATTTTGCAATTTTTGAACTTTGAATTTTCATGCCCTTAAATCACAGAGATATGTCACACAAAATAGTTAATAAATAGCATTTCCCACATGTCTACTTTACATCAGAACAATTTTGGAACCAAAATTTTTTTCTGTTAAAAAGTTATAAGGGTTAAAAGTTGACCAGCGAAACCCTGGTGTAGGCGCTCAGGGTAGAGCGCAGGATAAATGTGCGCTGAGCCGAACTGCGATCTTTGGGAGGCAGAATGAAAAAAAATCAACAGAATGTGAAGAATTGGTTTTATTTATTTTTTACGCCGTTCCTTGTGCAATATAGGTGATTATGCGACTTTATTTTTCAGGTTGGTGCTGTCACACACTAAAAGACGCTTTTTATTGCAAAAACTAGTTTTTACACCACCATATTTTGAGAGCTATAATTTTTACATATTTTGGCCCAACAGAGTCATGTGAGGGCTTGTTTTTTGCCGGACGAGTTGACGTTTTTACTGGCGTCATTTTTAAACACATGACATTTTGTGATCACTCTCTAGTCTGAGTTTTGGGAGGCAGAATGTACAAAAACCACCAATTCAGGAATTTTTTTTTTTGTGGGGGGGGGGGGGTAGGGGGTGGTTTATGTCATTCTGCGTGTGGTAAAATTGATAAGGTAGTTTTATTCTTTTTTTTATTTATTCTTTTTGTTTATTTTTATTTTTTTCATACAACTATTTATTTATAGATACAATATCTTTTGATTTTTTTTATTATTATTAGTTCGTTATTTTATTTTTTTTAGATTTTTATTTTACAATTATTAAAAAAAAAAGTTTACTTTTTTTTTTAACCTTTTTACTTTGTCCCAATATGGGATTATCATTTTTTGCAGCCTGATCGCTTGTATAGTATGGGGATGCATACTTTCTCGAAAAGTATAATGTTACAGGGTATATATACTAGATTCCTTGTTAGGGTGTTGATCCAGGGAACTAGTCTGATTGCGGAAGTCGGGAAGGAATTTTTTTCCCCAGTGTGGAGCTTACTCTTTGCCACATGGGGTTTTTTGCCTTCCTCTGGATCAACATGTTAGAGCATGTTAGGTTAGGCTATGGGCTGAACTAGATGGACTTCCTTCAACCTTAATAACTATGTTACTATGTTACAAAAACATGAACAGTCTATAATTATAAGGGTAGGTTAATTTGGTTAATTTTAACATTGAGAGATAGAATATCAAAAATAAAATCCAGAAAAATCACATTGTATAAATTATATAAATGTATTTGCATTTTGCAGTGAGAAATAAGTATTTGCCCTATGGCAAACAAGACCTAATACTTGGTGGAAAAACCCTTGTTGGCAAGCACAGCAGTCATACGTTTTTTGTAGTTGATGATGAGGTTTGCGCACATGTCAGGAGGAATTTTGGTCCATTCCTCTTTGCAGATCATTTCTAAATCATTAAGATTTTGAGACTGTCGCTTGGCAACTCGGAGCTTCAACTCCTTCCATAAGTTTTCTATGGGATTAAGGTCTGGAGACTGGCTAGGCCACTTCATGACCTTAATGTGCTTCTTTTTGAGCCTCTCCTTTGTTGCCTTGGCTGTATGTTTTGTGTCATTGTCTTGCTGGAAGACCCAGCCATGACCCATTTTTAATGTCCTGGCGGAGGAAAGGAGGTTGTCACTTAGGATTTTACTGTACATGGCTCAATTCATTCTCCTATTGATGCAGTGAAGTAGTCCTGTGTCCTTAGCAGAAAAACACCCCCGAAACCATAATATTTCTACCTCCATGCTTGACAGTGGGGATGGTGTTCTTTGGGTCATAGGCAGCATTTCTCTTCCTCCAAACACGGTGAGTTGCGTTAATGCCAAAGCCCTCAATTTTTGTCTCATCTGACCACAGCACCTTCTCCCAATCACTCACAGAATCATCCAGGTGTTCATTGGCAAACTTCAGACGGGCCTGCACATGTGCCATCTTGAGCAGGGGAACCTTGCGGGCACTGCAGGATATTAAACCTTTACGGCGTAATGTGTTACCAATGGTTTTCTTGGTGAATGTGGTCCCAGCTGCCTTGAGATCATTAACAAGTTCCCCTCGTGTAGTTTTAGGCTGATCGTTCACCTTCCTCATGATCAAGGATACCCCACGAGGTGAGATTTTACATGGTGCCCCGGATCGATGTCGATTGACACTCACTTTGCATTTCTTCCATTTTCTTACTATTGCACCAACATTTGTCTCCTTCTCACCCAGCATCTTACTTATGGTTTTGTAGCCCATTCCAGCTTTGTGCAGGTCTATGATCTTGTCCCTGACATCCTTATAAAGCTCTTTGGTCTTGCCCATGTTGTAGAGGTTAGAGTCTGACTGAGTCTGTGGACAGGAGTTTTTTTTATAAAGGTGACTATGTAAGACAGCTGTCTTTAATGCAGGTAACGAGTTGATTAGGAGCGTCTAACCGGTCTGTAGGAGCCAGAACTCTTAAAGGGGATCAAATACTTTTTACTCACTGCAAAATGTAAATACATATATATAATTTATACAATGTGATTTTCTGGATTTTATTTTTGATATTCTATCTCTGAATGTTAAAATTAACCCTTAAAATTATAGACTGTTCATGTCTTTGTAAGTGGGCAAACTTACAAAATCAGCAAGGGATCCAATACTTATTTCCCCCACTGTGCATTTATTTATTTATTTATTTATTTATTTATTTTTTAAAAGTCTCCATATCATTTTGGCATTTGAAAAAAGAAAAGAGAATACTATGGATTTAGGATGACTTCTTGGCAACCTGCCTCCTCAATAGCAGAACAGTAATATGCATATGTTAGATATCCAAAAGCTTTGAAGAAGACCTGTTGCTAGAAAAGTATATTTTTTTACCTAGTGTAAATGCCGCTGTTCTCCCAAATCCCACGTTTTTCTCTTGTTCCTGTGACTATATGACCCTCTGTATAAAATCTAATCCTTTTAGCCAAGTGGGTGTGGCAGAATACGCTTTTCTGTGGGTTTGATCTTGAAAACCACACCCATTTGCAAATAAAAACTAGAGGGAAGAACGGCGCAGAAACAGAAGAAAAACATTGCCGGATTCAGGAGGACAGCGGCATTTATGCCACGTTATTAAAAATGATAATAATTTAAATTTTTTTTAAAGACATAGTACTAATTAAATATATAAAAGAGTTGCCCTAAGTGGCTTCTAGCCCCGTTGAGCAGAAAAAAAAAAAATGTACAAAATTCTTGAATGAATACTGTAAGCCAGGTATAAACATGCGACATTTATGAGAAATTCAACATCAGAAATAAGTATAAGTAAATGCAAACTATCCTGTATACGTGGATTGCACGTTTGCACTATTTTAGGTCCTGTCCACCATTGAAAAATTGGTAACAAAGTAAAAAGAACGTGCACACAACGCCGCAGTGCCAGCAGTGAAAAAAAAATAGAAAAGGCTTTTAAAACAAGAATAAAATGTCATCAGAAGCCATGGGTGGTCCCAGTTAAGACCAGAAGTCCATAAAATCTTTTAACTCTTTCACACCCACACGAAAAATACTCTCCAGAAGAATTCATAAGTAGCGCCAAAAATTACAGAGGTCATATTTCAATATGATTAACTGCAAAGATTTCTGCTAATGTGAATTGTTTGGTGAGATTCTACAGAAATGTGAGAAAGTGAAGAATCAGAGCTGTCAGAATCCTCAAACGTGATACATTGTATCGGTACAAGATATATAATAACCCGCTACATTGTAACGGATAACCAGCGGTGGTACTAGAACTCCCAGCATAGCCAAGCTTTTTATTCTTCCTTGGATTGCAATACTGCCTGCTGCCCTACATTGTATTATGATCTTTCCCATGGACGCCCTTCACCCTCTGTGCCCCCATGCCTGGTACCCACACGTCAAACGACAGATTAGTGACAACGCAGAAAGACATAGAATAGAGGAGGAAAGTAGAAATAATGTGTAATCACAGGGAGCACAAGAATGTGCCTTCATAAATCCTACTGGTAATCAGAATTCATGGAACCACAAGTCTTAGAATGTCTTGTAACACACAAACAGATCCACTAACTCCTGATTGCTCCTTCTGTCCCCTACTCCTAACTTTTGGGCTCTACTTCTACCCTTACCCATGGTATACCCTATCCAGGACAGACCAGCCACCCTCCATGGCACATGACTCCTGGATGACAAGCCCTGAGTACCAGACATGAACCCCGGATACACTGACACCATGCAAACGGGTATATTCCTGCCACCCTAGACTCCACTGCTCGCATAGCTCCTGGACGTGCCCCTGCCATGCTCTGTGCCACCATTCACATTATTCCTGGATGTGCCCCTGCCATCCTCTGTGCTATCATTCCTGGATGTGCCCCTGCCATCCTCTGTGCCACCATTCATATTATTCCTGGATGTGCCCCTGCCATCCTCTGTGCCACCATTCACATTATCCCTGGATGTGCCCCTGCCATCCTCTGTGCCACCATTCACATTATCTCCAGATGTGCCCCTGCCATCCTCTGTGCCACCATTCACATTATTCCTGGATGTGCCCCTGCCATCCTCTGTGCCACCATTCACATTATTCCTGGATGTGCCCCTGCCATCCTCTGTGCCACCATTCACATTATTCCTGGATGTGCCCCTGCCATCCCCTGTGCCACCATTCCTGGATGTGCCCCTGCCATCCCCTGTGCCACCATTCCTGGATGTGTCCCTGCCATCCTCTGTGCCATCATTCCTGGATGTGCCCCTGCCATCCTCTGTGCCACCATTCACATTATCCCCGGATGTGCCCCTGCCATCCTCTGTGCCATCATTCCTGGATGTGCCCCTGCCATCCTCTGTACCACCATTCACATTATCCCTGGATATGCCCCTGCCATCCTCTGTGCCACCATTCACATTATCCCTGGATGTGCCCCTGCCATCCCCTGTGCCATCGCTCACATTATCCCTGGATATGCCCCTGCCATCCTCTGTGCCACCATTCACATTATTCCTGGATGTGCCCCTGCCATCCGCTGTGCCAGCATTCACATTATCCCTGGATGTGCCCCTGCCATCCTCTGTGCCATCATTCCTGGATGTGTCCCTGCCATCCTCTGTGCCATCATTCCTGGATGTGCCCCTGCCATCCTCTGTGCCACCATTCACATTATCCCCGGATGTGCCCCTGCCATCCTCTGTGCCATCATTCCTGGATGTGCCCCTGCCATCCTCTGTGCCATCATTCCTGGATGTGCCCCTGCCATCCTCTGTGCCACCATTCACATTATTCGTGGATGTGCCCCTGCCATCCTCTGTGCCACCATTCACATTATTCCTGGATGTGCCCCTGCCATCCTCTGTGCCATTACTCACATTATCCCTGGATATGCCCCTGTCATCCTCTGTGCCACCATTGACATTATTCCTGGATGTGCCCCTGCCATCCTCTGTGCCATTACTCACATTATCCCTGGATGTGCCCCTGCCATCCTCTGTGCCATTACTCACATTATTCCTGGATGTGCCCCTGCCATCCTCTGTGCCATTACTCACATTATTCCTGGATGTGCCCCTGCCATCCTCTGTGCCATTACTCACATAATACTTGGATGTGCCCCTGCCATCCTCTGTGCCATTACTCACATAATACTTGGATGTGCCCCTGCCATCCTCTGTGTCATTACTCACATTATACCTGGATGTGCCCCTGCCATCCTCTGTGCCATTACTCACATTATCCCTGGATGTGCCTCTGCCATCCTCTGTGCCATTACTCACATTATCCCTGGATGTGCCTCTGCCATCCTCTGTGCCATTACTCACATTATCCCTGGATGTGCCCCTGCCATTCTCTGTGCCATTACTCACATTATCCCTGGATGCGCCCCTGCCATCCTCTGTGCCATTACTCACATTATCCCTGGATATGCCCCTGCCATCCTCTGTGCCACCATTGACATTATTCCTGGATGTGCACCAGCCATCATCTGTGCCATTACTCACATTATCCCTGGATATGCCCCTGTCATCCTCTGTGCCACCATTGACATTATTCCTGGATGTGCCCCAGCCATCCTCTGTGCCATTACTCACATTATCCCTGGATGTGCCCCTGCCATCCTCTGTGCCATTACTCACATAATACTTGGATGTGCCCCTGCCATCCTCTGTGCCATTACTCACATAATACTTGGATGTGCCCCTGCCATCCTCTGTGTCATTACTCACATTATACCTGGATGTGCCCCTGCCATCCTCTGTGCCATTACTCACATTATCCCTGGATGTGCCTCTGCCATCCTCTGTGCCATTACTCACATTATCCCTGGATGTGCCCCTGCCATTCTCTGTGCCATTACTCACATTATCCCTGGATGCGCCCCTGCCATCCTCTGTGCCATTACTCACATTATCCCTGGATATGCCCCTGCCATCCTCTGTGCCACCATTGACATTATTCCTGGATGTGCACCAGCCATCCTCTGTGCCATTACTCACATTATCCCTGGATATGCCCCTGTCATCCTCTGTGCCACCATTGACATTATTCCTGGATGTGCCCCAGCCATCCTCTGTGCCATTACTCACATTATCCCTGGATGTGCCCCTGCCATCCTCTGTGCCATTACTCACATAATACTTGGATGTGCCCCTGCCATCCTCTGTGTCATTACTCACATTATACCTGGATGTGTCCCTGCCATCCTCTGTGCCATTACTCACATTATTCCTGGATGCGCCCCTGCCATCCTCTGTGCCATTACTCACATTATACCTGGATGTGCCCCTGCCATCCTCTGTGCCATTACTCACATTATCCCTGGATGTGCCCCTGCCATCCTCTGTGCCATTACTCACATTATCCCTGGATGTGCCCCTGCCATCCTGTGTGCCATTACTCACATAATACTTGGATGTGCCCCTGCCATCCTCTGTGCCACCATTCACATTATCCCCAGATGTGCCCCTGCCATCCTCTGTGCCACCATTCACATTATCCCTGGATGTGCCCCTGCCATCCTCTGTGCCATTACTCACATTATCCCTGGATGTGCCCCTGCCATCCTCTGTGCCATTACTCACATAATACTTGGATGTGCCCCTGCCATCCTCTGTGCCATTACTCACATAATACTTGGATGTGCCCCTGCCATCCTCTGTGTCATTACTCACATTATACCTGGATGTGCCCCTGCCATCCTCTGTGCCATTACTCACATTATCCCTGGATGTGCCCCTGCCATCCTCTGTGCCATTACTCACATTATCCCTGGATGTGCCCCTGCCATTCTCTGTGCCATTACTCACATTATCCCTGGATGCGCCCCTGCCATCCTCTGTGCCATTACTCACATTATCCCTGGATGTGCCCCTGCCATCCTCTGTGCCATTACTCACATAATACTTGGATGTGCCCCTGCCATCCTCTGTGTCATTACTCACATTATACCTGGATGTGCCCATGCCATCCTCTGTGCCATTACTCACATTATTTCTGGATGCGCCCCTGCCATCCTCTGTGCCATTACTCACATTATACCTGGATGTGCCCCTGCCATCCTCTGTGCCATTACTCACATTATCCCTGGATGTGCCCCTGCCATCCTCTGTGCCATTACTCACATTATCCCTGGATGTGCCCCTGCCATCCTGTGTGCCATTACTCACATAATACTTGGATGTGCCCGTGCCATCCTCTGTGCCACCATTCACATTATCCCCAGATGTGCCCCTGCCATCCTCTGTGCCACCATTCACATTATCCCTGGATGTGCCCCTGCCATCCTCTGTGCCATTACTCACATTATCCCTGGATGTGCCCCTGCCATCCTCTGTGCCATTACTCACATTATTCCTGGATGTGCCCCTGCCATCCTCTGTGCCATTACTCACATTATTCCTGGATGTGCCCCTGCCATCCTCTGTGCCACCATTCACATTATCCCCGGATGTGCCCCTGCCATCCTCTGTGCCAGCATTCACATTATTCCTGGATGTGCCCCTGCCATCCTCTGTGCCATTACTCACATTATTCCTGGATGTGCCCCTGCCATCCTCTGTGCCATTACTCACATTATCCCTGGATGTGCCCCTGCCATCCTGTGTGCCATTACTCACATAATACTTGGATGTGCCCCTGCCATCCTCTGTGCCACCATTCACATTATCCCCAGATGTGCCCCTGCCATCCTCTGTGCCACCATTCACATTATCCCTGGATGTGCCCCTGCCATCCTCTGTGCCATTACTCACATTATCCCTGGATGTGCCCCTGCCATCCTCTGTGCCATTACTCACATAATACTTGGATGTGCCCCTGCCATCCTCTGTGCCATTACTCACATAATACTTGGATGTGCCCCTGCCATCCTCTGTGTCATTACTCACATTATACCTGGATGTGCCCCTGCCATCCTCTGTGCCATTACTCACATTATCCCTGGATGTGCCCCTGCCATCCTCTGTGCCATTACTCACATTATCCCTGGATGTGCCCCTGCCATTCTCTGTGCCATTACTCACATTATCCCTGGATGCGCCCCTGCCATCCTCTGTGCCATTACTCACATTATCCCTGGATGTGCCCCTGCCATCCTCTGTGCCATTACTCACATAATACTTGGATGTGCCCCTGCCATCCTCTGTGTCATTACTCACATTATACCTGGATGTGCCCATGCCATCCTCTGTGCCATTACTCACATTATTCCTGGATGCGCCCCTGCCATCCTCTGTGCCATTACTCACATTATACCTGGATGTGCCCCTGCCATCCTCTGTGCCATTACTCACATTATCCCTGGATGTGCCCCTGCCATCCTCTGTGCCATTACTCACATTATCCCTGGATGTGCCCCTGCCATCCTGTGTGCCATTACTCACATAATACTTGGATGTGCCCCTGCCATCCTCTGTGCCACCATTCACATTATCCCCAGATGTGCCCCTGCCATCCTCTGTGCCACCATTCACATTATCCCTGGATGTGCCCCTGCCATCCTCTGTGCCATTACTCACATTATTCCTGGATGTGCCCCTGCCATCCTCTGTGCCATTACTCACATTATTCCTGGATGTGCCCCTGCCATCCTCTGTGCCATTACTCACATTATTCCTGGATGTGCCCCTGCCATCCTCTGTGCCACCATTCACATTATCCCCGGATGTGCCCCTGCCATCCTCTGTGCCACCATTCACATTATCCCCAGATGTGCCCCTGCCATCCTCTGTGCCACCATTCACATTATCCCTGGATGTGCCCCTGCCATCCTCTGTGCCATTACTCACATTATTCCTGGATGTGCCCCTGCCATCCTCTGTGCCATTACTCACATTATCCCCGGATGTGCCCCTGCCATCCTCTGTGCCATTACTCACATTATTCCTGGATGTGCCCCTGCCATCCTCTGTGCCATTACTCACATTATTCCTGGATATGCCCCTGCCATCCTCTGTGCCATTACTCACATTATCCCTGGATGCGCCCCTGCCATCCTCTGTGCCATTACTCACATTATCCCTGGATGTGCCCCTGCCATCCTCTGTGCCATTACTCACATTATTCCTGGATATGCCCCTGCCATCCTCTGTGCCATTACTCACATTATTCCTGGATGTGCCCCAGCCATCCTCTGTGCCATTACTCACATTATTCCTGGATGTGCCCCTGCCATCCTCTGTGCCCTATGGACATAATTCCTATATATACCAGCATCACCCTCTGTTTTCTGTAAGCAAATGATTTGGAGATGCCCTGCCACTCTCTGTGCCTCCAGAATATGCCCATACCACCCAATATACCACTATTTACCTAACTCCTGGATATGCCTCTGTGTCTTACTTATAACCCCTGGATCTGCCCCTGCCATCCTCTGTGCCATTACTCACATAATACTTGGATGTGCCCTTGCCATCCTCTGTGCCATTACTCACATTATTCCTGGATGTGCCCCTGCCATCCTGTGTGCCATTACTCACATAATACTTGGATGTGCCCCTGCCATCCTCTGTGCCATTACTCACATTATTCCTGGATGTGCCCCTGCCATCCTCTGTGCCATTACTCACATTATCCCTGGATGTGCCCCTGCCATCCTCTGTGCCCTATGGACATAATTCCTATATATACCAGCATCACCCTCTGTTTTCTGTAAGCAAATGATTTGGAGATGCCCTGCCACTCCCTGTGCCTCCAGAATATGCCCATACCACCCAATATACCACTATTGACCTAACTCCTGGATATGCCTCTGTGTCTCACTTATAACCCCTGGATCTGCCCCTGTCACTTCTGTGCCCATATACCCAGAATTCCTGAATAGAATGGTACTACCCACTGTGCCCCCATATACATAATTCCTATATTTGCCCCTGCTACTTTCTGTGCCCCAACGTGCATAGCCCCTTGCCATGCCCCTGCCAGCCCCCATGCCCATTACTTACATGCCAAATTGCAAAGAAGATGAGAGCAGCGCAGAGGACCAGGGACAACATGTAGCAGAAGGCAGCGAAAGTAAATGCCATGGTGCCCCCAGAAGAGAAGAAGGATCAGGGCTCAGTCCATGCAGCCAGGACCCCAGGAAAGTGTCCTCCAGCCTCCAGGTCCCTGCGCAGGGCATCAGCCTCCTCCAGGGTATGACTCCAGCACTGCAGTCCTCAGAGTGACAAATGCTGCCCTGCACATGGGCACAAAGCTGGGCACAGACCTGCCCACTGTCAGCAACACTGTGCCAGGCTGCAGCCTCTGCCATGCATTCCCCCGGCACACAGGACACTTGTGGAGAGCAAGAAATGTGCTGCCAGGGGAGGAGGAGGAAGGATGAGGAAGACTGAAGGAGGTGCTGCTGCCAGGCAACTTAGTCCATGTGCTGCTGATGTGCCTGGTGCATGGAGGATGTGTGATCTCAGCCCAGCAATGCCCCCAATAGGCAGGATCTGGACCCACTGGGCATCAGCTCTACAGGGAGCAGCAGACCCTGACACATTGTAACAAAGCCTGGAGCCTAGAGGTGATGGATACAGTGTAACATACCAGGAGGCAGCTGCATAGGGGCGCAGAAGAAAATGGGGCTCCCACTGCTGGGGGGCAAATGGCAACGCTTTATGGCCGAGGACTTACACAGAAGATTAATGCGAAAGTATCTTCCTAACGAACCCCTGCAAGATATCAAGGTGTGGGGGGCAAGAATAGACCCCCTGATGTAGCCCAAACCTGTCCAGACAACTGTCCTCATCGACTCATGACTTCTAGCATGAAAGAAGGGTGGACAAGGAAACAGTCAGCAACGTCCAGGATGGTATCAGCAGAGGGAAAGGAAACAGTCAGCAATGTCCAGGATGGTATCAGCAGAGGGAAAGGAAACAGTCAGCATTGTCCAGGATGGTATGAGAAGAGGGAAAAGAAACAGTCAGTAATGTCCGGGATGGTATGAGAAGAGGGAAAAGAAACAGCAATGTCCAGGATGGTATCAGCAGAGGGAAAGGAAACAGTCAGCAATGTCCAGGATAGTATCAGCAGAGGGAAAGGAAACAGTCAGCAATGTCCAGGATGGTATGAGAAGAGGGAAAGGAAACAGTCAGCAATGTCCAGGATGGTATGAGAAGAGGGAAAAGAAACAGCAATGTCCAGGATGGTATCAGCAGAGGGAAAGGAAACAGTCAGCAATGTCCAGGATAGTATCAGCAGAGGGAAAGGAAACAGTCAGCAATGTCCAGGATGGTCTCAGCAGAGGGAAAGGAAACCATCAGCAATGTCCAGGATGGTATCTGCTAACTGTTTCCTTTCCCTCTGCTGATTTTATCCTGCACATTGCTGACTGTTTCATTTCTCTCTGCTGATCCCATTCTGGACATTGCTGACTGTTTCCTTTCCCTCTACTGATACCATCCTGGACATTGCTGACTATTTCATTTTCCTCTGCTATGTCCAGGATGGTATCAGCAGAGGGAAAGGAAACAGTCAGCAGTTCCAAGGATGGTATCAGCAGAGGGAAAGGAAACAGTCAGCAATGTTCAGGATAGTATCAGCAGAGAGAAAGGAAACAGTCAGCAATGTCCAGGATGGTATCAGCAGAGGGAAAGGAAACCGTCAGCAATGTCCAGGATGGTATCAGCAGAGGGAAAGGAAACCATCAGCAATGTCCAGGATGGTATCTGCTAACTGTTTTCTTTCCCTCTGCTGATTTTATCCTGGACATTGCTGACTGTTTCCATTCCCTCTGCTGATTTTATCCTGGACATTGCTGACTGTTTCCATTCCCTCTGCTGATTTTATCCTGGACATTGCTGACTGTTTCCTTTCCCTCTGCTGATTTTATCCTGGACATTGCTGACTGTTTCCTTTCCCTCTGCTGATTTTATCCTGGACATTGCTGACTGTTTCCTTTCCCTCTGCTGATTTTATCCTGGACATTGCTGACTGTTTCCTTTCCCTCTGCTGATTTTATCCTGGACATTGCTGACTGTTTCCTTTCCCTCTGCTGATTTTATCCTGGACATTGCTGACTGTTTCCTTTCCCTCTGCTGATTTTATCCTGGACACTGCTGATTGTTTCCTTTCCCTCTGCTATGTCCAGGATGGTATCAGCAGTGTGAAAGTAGCCTTAATGGACCTTAACTAGGTCTAGGGAGATAATGTAATTGATCCATGGCTGGGCCGCCGCCATAATACAACATGGAGCACAACAGAGGGCTTGACTTGACACTACAGTTCCGACTTCCCTTTGGTCCAGTTTATCTTTTCCGCTGGGTAATTTCACACATAGCAATAAAACCACCGCTTCCAGCACCAATCAATAGGACCCCCATGATAACCAGAACAGGGGTCCCTTGCCCTCCATGTGGATAAATGCATGAAAAAAATATATAAAAAAATAATCACCCAAAATTTCTTGTTAAAAATGCATGGTACTTTTTCACAAGCCAAAAAATGCTGAAATCATGTGTGCAGTCATTGTGGTTTTGGAATAGTGGCAGTGGGTATACAGTGGGCACTTATACAAAATATTATTAGAATATATAAATGGTTTTTTTCTAGCTTTAGTGCCTGATACATTCACATATATAATGGCCAAAAGTGTTATCTGCTAAGTGAATACTCTGATATATACAGTATTTATCTATTGTGACAGTCGCCACCTGCTGGTCCGATATCATATTGCTGTATATATACTGTTCAGTATAATAAAATCTAAAAAGGTGAAGAAAAACATAGAATACAGTAAGTGAAGGAGAAAATCACTGACAGAGGGAATTATTATAGGGGATAACAAATTCATGGCAGGTCACAGGTTTCTGTGGGCCTTACTTCATCCATTATTACAACCGTAACCCTAAGACCTACAGAAAGGTAAGCGCTATTTCTATAGATTGGATGTCAGAATATGATATCTTATAAGATGAATAAACATAAGATATACCATGCAGTTTATAATCTATGCAGCAATTAAAGCCTTTCTCATTCGTTACATATATTACAAATGGCGCTTGCGCTTTTCTTGATATTGCAGAGGTAGAGGCAAAAAGCCGACCTTATTAATACACAGAAAAATGTATGAGAGACGATTCCCTTCTCTGAACATAAGGCACTACAGTGTTAGCAAGAAGTATAATACTGACAGTGTAAGCAAGAATATAACTACTATAATACTGCTCCCTATATACAAGAATATAACTACTATAATACTGCTCCTATGTACAAGAATATAACTACTATAATACTGCTCCCTATATACAAGAATATAACTACTATAATACTGCCCCTATGTACAAGAATATAACTACTATAATACTGCCCCTATGTACAAGAATATAACTACTATAATACTGCCCCTATATACAAGAATGTAACTACTATAATACTGCCTCTATGTACAAGAATATAACTACTATAATACTGCTCCTATGTACAAGAATATAACTACTATAATACTGCCCCTATATACAAGAATGTAACTACTATAATACTGCCTCTATGTACAAGAATATAACTACTATAATACTGCTCCTATGTACAATAATATAACTACTATAATACTGCCTCTATGTACAAGAATATAACTACTATAATACTGCCTCTATGTACAAGAATATAACTACTATAACCCCTTACCGGCATCGGACGTACTATACCGTCCGATGCCGGCTCCCCTGCTTTGATGCAGGGCTCCGCGGTGAGCCCGCACCAAAGCCGGGACATGTCAGCTGTTTTGAACAGCTGACATGTGCCCGTAATAGGCGCGGGCAGAATCGCGATCTGCCCGCACCTATTAACTAGTTAAATGCCGCTGTCAAACGCAGACAGCGGCATTTAACTACCGCTTCCGGCCAGGCGGCCGGAAATGACGTCATCGCCGACCCCCGTCACATGATCGGGGGTCGGCGATGCTTGTGAATGGTAACCATAGAGGTCCTTGAGACCTCTATGGTTAATGATTGCCCGTCGCTGTGAGCGCCACCCTGTGGTCGGCGCTCACAGCACACGTGCAATTCTGCTACATAGCAGCGATCAGCAGATCGCTGCTATGTAGCAGAGCCGATCGTGCTATGCCTGCTTCTAGCCTCTCATGGAGGCTATTGAAGCATGGCAAAAGTTAAAAAAAAAAGTTTAAAAAAATGTGAAAAAAATAAAAAAAACATAAAAGTTTAAATCACCCCCCTTTCGCCCCAATCAAAATAAATCAATAAAAAAAATATCAAATCTACGCATATTTGGTATCGCCGCGCTCAGAATCGCCCGATCTATCAATTAAAAAAAAGTATTAACCTGATCGCTAAACAGCGTAGCGGGATAAAAACTCAAAACGCCAGAATTACGTTTTTTTGGTCACCGCGACATTGCATTAAAATGCAATAACGGGCGATCAAAAGAACGTATCTGCACCGAAATGCTATTATTAAAAACGTCATCTCGGCACGCAAAAAATAAGCCCTCAATCGACCCCAGATGATGAAAAATGGAGACGCTACGAGTATCGGAAAATGGCGCAATTTTTTTTTTTTTTTTTTTAGCAAAGTTTGGAATTTTTTTTCACCACTTAGATAGAAAATAACCTAGTCATGTTTGGTGTCTATGAACTCGTAATGACCTGGAGAATCATAATGGCAGGTCATTTTTAGCATTTAGTGAACCTAGCAAAAAAGCCAAACAAAAAACCAATGTGGGATTGCACTTTTTTTGCAATTTCACCGCACTTGGAATTTTTTTCCCGTTTTCTAGTACACGACATGCTAAAACCAATGATGTCGATCAAAAGTACAACTCGTCCCGCAAAAAATAAGCCCTCACATGGCCAAATTGACGGAAAAATAAAAAAGTTATGGCTCTGGGAAGGAGGGGAGCGAAAAACGAACACGGAAAAACGAAAAAATCCCCCGGTCATGAAGGGGTTAATACTGCCCCTATGTACAAGAATATAACTACTATAATACTGCTCCTATGTACAAGAATATAACTACTATAATACTGTCTCTATGTACAAGAATATAACTACTATAATACTGCTCCTACGTACAATAATATAACTACTATAATACTGTTCCTATGTACAAGAATATAACTACTATAATACTGCCCCTATGTACAAGAATATAACTACTATAATACTGCCTCTATGTACAAGAAAATAACTACTATAATACTGCTCCTATGTACAAGAATATAACTACTATAATACTGCCCCTATGTATAAAAATATAACTACTATAATACTGCCTCTATGTACAAGAATATAACTCCTATAATACTGCCCCTATGTATAAGAATATAACTACTATAATACTGCCTCTATGTACAAGAATATAACTACTATAATATTGCCCCCTATGTACAAGAATATAACTACTATAATACTGCCCCTATGTACAAGAATATAACTACTATAATACTGCCCCCTATGTACAATAATATAACTACTATAATACTGCCCCCTATGTACAATAATATAACTACTATAATACTGCTCCTATGTACAAGAATATAACTACTATAATACTGCCTCTATGTACAAGAATATAACTACTATAATACTGCTCCTAAGTACAAGAATATAACTACTATAATATTGCCCCCTATGTACAAGAATATAACTCCTATAATACTGCCCCTATGTACAAGAATATAACTCCTATAATACTGCCCCTATGTACAAGAATATAACTCCTATAATACTGCCCCTATGTAAAAGAATATAACTACTATAATACTGCCCCCTATGTACAATAATATAACTACTATAATACTGCTCCTATGTACAAGAATATAACTACTATAATACTGCTACTATGTACAAGATTATAACTACTATAATATTGCCCCCTATGTACAAGAATATAACTACCATAATACTGCCTCTATGTACAAGAATATAACTACCATAATACTGCCTCTATGTACAAGAATATAACTCCTATAATACTGCCCCTATGTACAAGAATATAACTACTATAATACTGCTCCTATGTACAAGAATATCACTACTATAATACTGCCTCTATGTACAAGAATATAACTACTATAATACTGCCCCCTATATACAAGAATATAACTACTATAATACTGCTCTTATGTACAAGAATATAACTACTATAATACTGCCCCTATGTACAGGAATATAACTACTATAATACTGCTCCTATGTACAAGAATATAACTACTATAATATTGCTCCTATGTACAAGAATATAACTACTATAATACTGCTCCTATGTACAAGAATATCACTACTATAATAGTGCCTCTATGTACAAGAATATAACTACTATAATACTGCCCCCTATATACAAGAATATAACTACTATAATACTGCTCTTATGTACAAGAATATAACTACTATAATACTGCTCCTATGTACAGGAATATAACTACTATAATACTGCTCCTATGTACAAGAATATAACTACTATAATATTGCTCCTATGTACAAGAATATAACTACTATACTACTGCCCCTATATACAAGAATATAACTACTATAATACTGCTCCTATGTACAAGAATATAACTACTATAATACTGTATTACATAAGGGAAATTCAATTAAGAAATAACCCCAAAAAGAGTGTTTTTATACAAAAATTATAAATTTATTTAGACATAAGGTATACAAAATTATAACAGGGTAAAACTACTCATACAGGGTAGGGGGAGGAGCTATCCACATATCATAATGGTAACAATATTAATCAATATGCAGCCAAATCTCAATAGCTACCAGACAGATTACCTAACAGGAATATCATATAGTCATAGGCATTTCTTTAGCAGCACAGATATAAAGGAATCTTAATTAGCCCTGTAGAATCTGTATGTATCCGTAGAGATAAAGTGACTAAATGTAGCCGGTGTCTACAGCACTTGCTGACACCGGCTACATTTAGTCACTTTATCTCTACGGATACATACAGATTCTACAGGGCTAATTAAGATTCCTTTATATCTGTGCTGCTAAAGAAATGCCTATGACTATATGATATTCCTGTTAGGTAATCTGTCTGGTAGCTATTGAGATTTGGCTGCATATTGATTAATATTGTTACCATTATGATATGTGGATAGCTCCTCCCCCTACCCTGTATGAGTAGTTTTACCCTGTTATAATTTTGTATATCTTATGTCTAAATAAATTTATAATTTTTGTATAAAAACACTCTTTTTGGGGTTATTTCTTAATTGAATTTCCCTTATGTAATATAGTTATATTTGAGTGATCCACGTTGATGGATATGTTATGGTGGAATTAGATGGTCTTACTATAATACTGTCCCTGTGTACAAGAATATAACTACTATAATACTGCTCCTAAGTACAAGAATATAACTACTATAATACTGCTCCCTATATACAAGAATATAAGTACTATAATACTGCCCCTATGTACAAGAATATAACTACTATAATACTGCTCCCTATATACAAGAATATAACTACTATAATACTGCTCCTAAGTACAAGAATATAACTACTATAATACTGCTCCCTATATACAAGAATATAAGTACTATAATACTGCCTCTATGTACAAGAATATAACTACTATAATACTGCTCCCTATATACAAGAATATAAGTACTATAATACTGCCCCTATGTACAAGAATATAACTACTATAATACTGCTCCTATGTACAAGAATATAACTACTATAATACTGCTCCCTATATACAAGAATATAACTACTATAATACTGCCCTTATGTACAAGAATATAACTACTATAATACTGCTCCTATGTACAAGAATATAACTACTATAATACTGCTCCCTATATACAAGAATATAACTACTATAATACTGCTCCTATGTACAAGAATATAACTACTATAATACTGCTCCCTATATACAAGAATATAACTACTATAATACTGCCCCTATGTACAAGAATATAACTACTATAATACTGCCCCTATGTACAGTAATATAACTACTATAATACTGCCTCTATGTACAAGAATATAACTACTATAATACTGCCTCTATGTACAAGAAAATAACTACTATAATACTGCTCCTATGTACAAGAATATAACTACTATAATACTGCCTCTATGTGCAAGAATATAACTACTATAATACTGCCTCTATGTACAAGAATATAACTCCTATAATACTGCCCCTATGTATAAGAATATAACTACTATAATACTGCTCCTAAGTACAAGAATATAACTACTATAATATTGCCCCCTATGTACAAGAATATAACTCCTATAATACTGCCCCTATGTACAAGAATATAACTACTATAATACTGCCCCCTATGTACAATAATATAACTACTATAATACTGCTCCTATGTACAAGATTATAACTACTATAATATTGCCCCCTATGTACAAGAATATAACTACCATAATACTGCCTCTATGTACAAGAATATAACTCCTATAATACTGCCCCTATGTACAAGAATATAACCACTATAATACTGCTCCTATGTACAAGAATATAACTACTATAATACTGCTCCTATGTACAAGAATATAACTACTATAATACTGCTCCCTATATACAAGAATATAACTACTATAATACTGCTCCTATGTACAAGAATATAACTACTATAATACTGCTCCCTATATACAAGAATATAACTACTATAATACTGCTCCTATGTACAAGAATATAACTACTATAATACTGCTCCCTATATACAAGAATATAAGTACTATAATACTGCCCCTATGTACAAGAATATAACTACTATAATACTGCCCCTATGTACAGTAATATAACTACTATAATACTGCCTCTATGTACAAGAATATAACTACTATAATACTGCTCCTATGTACAAGAATATAACTACTATAATACTGCCTCTATGTACAAGAATATAACTCCTATAATACTGCCCCCATGTATAAGAATATAACTACTATAATACTGCCTCTATGTACAAGAATATAACTCCTATAATACTGCTCCTATGTACAAGAATATAACTACTATAATACTGCTCCTATGTAGAAGAATATAACTACTATAATACTGCTCCCTATATACAAGAATATAACTACTATAATACTGCCCCTATGTACAAGAATATAACTACTATAATACTGCCCCTATGTACAATAATATAACTACTATAATACTGCTCCTATGTACAAGATTATAACTACTGTAATATTGCCCCCTATGTACAAGAATATAACTACCGTAATACTGCCTCTATGTACAAGAATATAACTCCTATAATACTGCCCCAATGTACAAGAATATAACCACTATAATACTGTTCCTATGTACAAGAATATAACTACTATAATACTGCTCCTATGTACAAGAATATAACTACTATAATACTGCTCCTATGTACAAGAATATAACTACTATAATACTGCCCCTATGTACAAGAATATAACTACTGTAATACTGTCCCTGTGTACAAGAATATAACTACTATAATACTGCTCCTATGTACAAGAATATAACTACTATAATACTGCTCCCTAGATACAAGAATATAACTACTATAATACTGCTCCTATGTACAAGAATATAACTACTATAATACTGCTCCCTATATACAAGAATATAACTACTATAATACTGCCCCTATGTACAAGAATATAACTACTATAATACTGCTCCTATGTACAAGAATATAACTACTATAATACTGCTCCCTATATACAAGAATATAACTACTATAATACTGCCCCTATGTACAAGAATATAACTACTATAATACTGCTCCTATGTACAAGAATATAACTACTATAATACTGCTCCCTATGTACAAGAATATAACTACTATAATACTGCTCCCTATATACAAGAGTATAACTACTATAATACTGCCCCTATGTACAAGAATATAACTACTATAATACTGCTCCTATGTACAAGAATATAACTACTATAATACTGCTCCCTATATACAAGAATATAACTACTATAATACTGCTCCTATGTACAGTAATATAACTACTATAATACTGCCCCTATGTACAAGAATATAACTACTATAATACTGCTCCTTATATACAAGAATATAACTACTATAATACTGCTCCTATGTACAAGAATATATCTACTATAATACTGCTCCCTATATACAAGAATATAACTACTATAATACTGCTCCCTATGTACAAGAATATAGCTACTATAATACTGCCCCCTATGTACAAGAATATAACTACTATAATACTGCTCCTATATACAAGAATATAACTACTATAATACTGCTCCTATGTACAAGAATATAACTCCTATAACACTGCTCTTATGTACAAGAATATAACTACTATAATACTGCCCCCTATGTACAAGAATATAACTACTATAATACTGCCCCTATGTACAAGAATATAACTACTATAATACTGCCCCCTATGTACAAGAATATAACTACTATAATACTGCCTCCCAAACACAAGAATAACAAATGGAAAAAAGTAGATAATCTGATGTTTTAGGCTATGTTCACATATTGCGGTTTTTACCGCGGCGATTTTGCAGCTGCGCGTCCGCAGCAGTTTCTATAGCGTTTACAGTAACATTTAAACCCTATGGAAACCGCAAACCGCTGTGCACATGCTGCGGGAAAAACCCAGCGGGAACGCAGCGGTTTACAACCCGCAGCATGTCACTTCTTTGTGCACAATCGCAGCGATTCTGCACCCATAGAAATGCATTGATCCGCTTACTTCCCGCATGTGGCTGTGCACACCATGCGGGAAGTAATGCGGATAATGTGCGGGTTATACCCGGGGTGGAGGAGAGGAGACTCTCCTCCAGGCCCCGGGAACCATATTTGTGTTAAAACAAAAGAATTAAAATAAAAAATAATGTTATACTCACCTCTGAAGTCTCAGCGCTGCACGCGGCCGTCCGGTCTCAGGTTTGCTATGCGACCAGGACCTGCGGTGACGTCGCGGTCACATGACCGTGACATCACGAAGGTCCTGGTCGCACAGCATCTTTGGAACCGGACCGCCGCCTGCAGCGCCCAGGAGATCGGGACGTCAGAGGGTGAGTATGTCATGATTTTATTATTTTTAACATTACTATTGATGCTGCATATTGCTGCATATGCAGCATCAATAGTAGGAGTAAAATACCGCAGCGGAACCCGCAGGACAAACCGCGATAAATCTGCAGGGATAACCGCAGCGGGTTTGCCCTGCAGATTTATCAAATCCGTTGCGGGAAAACCCGCAGGGACAGGACGCAACGTGTGAACATAGCCTTATAGTTTTGTGTGGTTGGAAGATTAACAGTTTTTTAATTTTCTTTCACGTCTTTTTGATTAATAAATGTTTGGCACAATAGACTGTTCTACGTCCGTACTGCACTGTATTGGCTCCGCCATGACGATCCATCGGCATCCCATGATTGCACCGTATGGGGGGCGACAGCAGTTGTTGCATATACAGGTATATATCAGCTGTATGACACAGCCTGTTATGTATTTCACATGTTGGGAAGGGCATAAAGGAAATGTGTCATCAGAAAATCACCAATTGATTAAATCATGTTTTATGTAATTTTTTTAAAATAATTTTTTTCCATTTTTTTTTCCTATCACATTTTTATTAAAAATTAATGTTAAATATTTTGCAATTTTCACACTGGCCACTAGGGCTTTCCGAAACTTTAACTTCCTTTTGTTTCAGGAAATGCACATGTACATTAGCAGCAATGCAAAGATTCTGATCCTATCTTTTATATTGAAGCATCTAATGAGCGTGTGTAAAAGTCATTGTGAAGGTAGGGGGAGCAGGTGAGCTGTGATATTGCCTATTGTGAATGGTGGGTCTGCTTTGTGTAGAGGTGTTATTAGACATTGTCATCCTGCCTCTGATAATAATGAGCCTGCTGAAAACTCTTCTTCGAAGGACAGGAAATAATCTAAAAAAAAGACCTAGTGACCTGTGTCTAAACTGCAAAATTATTATTATTTTTTTTTTTTTTATAAAGATCATGATTTGTAAAAACAAAATGTCAAACGTTTTTTATAAAATTCATGTAACACAAAATCCTGATTTCAGCAATAGGATATTTCCACGTAAATATAAATCTATAACCGTGTGAAGGAAAGCAGGGTGTTTGGTGCTGTGTGTCAGGAACGGCTATAAAATATATTATGTAATTAATCAGCACAGAAGTAAATTCTTTGTTTTATTAAAATTTCCATCTGGTTTCGCTTCTTTTTTTTTTCCGTTTAACCCAGATTGTGCCAAGCACGTAGCCGCCATACAGCGGTGACTGATACTGCGTGGGAAGTGTCGTACGAGAAAGGACAGAAAGATGCCGAGTTTAAGATCACAGCTCCGACACGCAGCGCCCGCCGCCGCCTCCCCATCTTCTGCCCCACCGACATGAATCAAATGTTCTCGACCCGAGGTGAAGAGGACTGCAAGGAGGCAAAAGAAAGGGAATCTTCACTGCAGTAAGATGAACCGGGAAAAATGGCCGCTGGAAAGGAAAGCACTAAGCACCAGGACTTGTTACCATCCCCCCAGGTGGTCCAGTGGGCAATAAACCAAGCAGCTGGAGGTGGCAGAATGTGTAATATTACTGTGCCCCAAGGTTGTCACAAAGTGGAAAGACAATCTGCACCTTGTACAGGAACAGCCGACTCTGGAGAAGACGATGACATTCTAAGCGGTGGAACAATGGTTAACTGGGAGAAGGTCAATGGAATGGCTATATAATAGACACCTGCGTCCTCAAGGTAAGGTCAGGGCACGCTACTCGGAGGCTTCTGGGTCCAGAATTAATCAGGAAAAGTGTGAGAGTCTCTGGCTGGTCTCCCGGACACTCTTCCAGAGCCCCAGGCATCGGCAAAAATCCTAGGCATCGAATTTGGCCCTGGGGACTATCCCCAGCAAAATTGGGAGGGCAGACTTAAGATCGCCGCCCAGAAGGTGGACCAATGGAAGGGTTGGTCTTTGACGCTGAGGGAAAGGGTTAGCCTGGTTAAGGGTTTTTTGCTACCCTTGTTAATATACCTGGGCAGTGTCTGCATGTTGCCAGAGCTGCTCTGGACACGGGTCTACAGCCTGTTCAGTTCAGAGGACGCGATGACGCGCTTAATGCGCGCCGCCCTCTGACTGACCAGTCACAGCCAGAGGACCCGGAAGATGGCGGCGAGCAGCGGTGGAACGGGGCCAGGTGAATATAGCAAGTGCTGGGGGGCCTGAACTAGCGGCGATACCGGCACCTGACCCCCACAGTGCGCCGGTGTCCCCGCCTGCTCAGGCCCCCCAGCACTCAGCGCCCAGCGACCATAGGTGGGTGAGTATGGTATTTTTTTTTTCATATATTGCAGCAGCATACAGGGCATACACTATAGAGCATGTTATGGGGGCCATGAACCATAATGGAGCAGTGTACGGGGGCATACACACTGGAGCGTCTTATGGGGGCCATCAACCATAATGGAGCAGTGTACGGGGCATACACACTGGAGCATCTTATGGGGGCCATAAACCATAATGGAGCAGTGTACGGGGGCATATACACTGGAGCATCTTATGGGGGCCATGAACCATAATGGAGCAGTGTACGGGGGCATACACTATGGAGCATCTTATGGGGGCCATAAACCATAATGGAGCAGTGTACGGGGGCATATACAATGGAGCATCTTATGGGGGCCATAAACCATAATGGAGCAGTGTACGGGGGCATACACACTGGAGCGTCTTATGGGGGCCATGAACCATAATGGAGCAGTGTACGGGGGCATACACACTGGAGCGTCTTATGGGGGCCATCAACCATAATGGAGCAGTGTACGGGGCATACACTATGGAGCATCTTATGGGGGCCATAAACCATAATGGAGCAGTGTACGGGGGCATACACTATGGAGCATCTTATGGGGGCCATAAACCATAATGGAGCAGTGTACGGGGGCATACACACTGGAGCGTCTTATGGGGGCCATGAACCATAATGGAGCAGTGTACGGGGGCATACACACTGGAGCGTCTTATGGGGGCCATCAACCATAATGGAGCAGTGTACGGGGCATACACTATGGAGCATCTTATGGGGGCCATAAACCATAATGGAGCAGTGTATGGGGGCATACACTATGGAGCATCTTATGGGGGCCATAAACCATAATGGAGGAGTGTACGGGGGCATATACAATGGAGCATCTTATGGGGGCCATAAACCATAATGGAGCAGTGTACGGGGGCATATACCATGGAGCATCTTATGGGGCCATAAACCATAATGGAGCAGTGTACGGGGGCATATACCATGGAGCATCTTATGGGGCCATAAACCATAATGGAGCAGTGTACGGGGGCATATACCATGGAGCATCTTATGGGGCCATAAACCATAATGGAGCAGTGTACGAGGGCATATACCATGGAGCATCTTATGGGGCCATAAACCATAATGGAGCAGTGTACGGGGGCATATACCATGGAGCATCTTATGGGGCCATAAACCATAATGGAGCAGTGTACGAGGGCATATACCATGGAGCATCTTATGGGGAGCATCTACATATCAAGGCCTCCTGATGATCCGCTGGGGTGAAACGCGTAGAGGCGTATGAAATATCAACACTGATAAGTATCGGTCTCACCCTCTGTTTACCATGCATATATCTAAGCACTAGGCTATCTTCGGCTGAAGATAAGGGTTTTTTTCTTTTTCTCCCTGCAGCTATATATGTTTTTGTGCCTTGCCATTTTTGTGTATTTACACATCTGTATCTGATCATTATCAGGCTGGGATTTAATATTAGGGCTTCCCAGGGTCAGTCGTCGCTGAGTGGGGGCGCCATTCCGCTGACCAGTAGGGTGCCAACCTCCACAGCCAGGCAGGCTGCACAGCAGTAGGGGACAGAGGTAGTGAGGCCTATTTTTAATACACGAGCACTTTTTTTGTTATGCACATTGTTGGTCTTTAGTCCGTGTATCTCACCCTGCCACAAACCTAGTTTATATATATGATTATTCATAAATATACATATATATATATATACAATCAGCCAGTTAGTCTGCCTATCTTTTTCCTGTCCAGTGTAAGTGCTGGTCTGTATGTGACACCTATATTAGGATCCTTACTAGGAGACATAGGGACAGCCGACGGTGAGTGGGGGCGCCAATCTCGTATCTGTGTTTAGGGTGCCAACCTCCACTGATAGGTAGGCAGTACTAAGAGGTATTGTTTGGCAGGGTTATCCCAGAGTGCACGGTTGTGTGTTTTATGTGTTTATCTGGTTGTATTTGTGGCATGGTTTTAATTGGTATATTAATTAAAAGCTATATTTTATCTGTGTTATCTTTAGTACATAAAGGGTTCCTATTGGTATAATATAGATTGTCGTTGACCTTTAAGTAGCTGCTAAGACAGCTCCAAGTGGTGTTGAGCATCTTATGGGGGCCATAAACCATAATGGAGCAGTGTACGGGGGCATATACCATGGAGCATCTTATGGGGGCCATCAACCTTTATGGAGCAGTGTACGGGGCATATGGATGGGAGCAGCAAATTAAAGAACGGGGGCGCAGGATGGGAGCAGCACATGACAGGATGGGGGCGCAGGATGGGAGCAGCACATGACAGGATGGGGACGCAGGATGGGTGCAGAACATGACAGGATGGGGCGCAGGATGGGTGCAGCACATGACAGGATGAGGGCGCAGGATGGGAGCAGCACATGACAGGATGGGGGCGCAGGATGGGAGCAGCACATGACAGGATGGGGGCGCAGGATGGGAGCAGCACATGACAGGATGGGGACGCAGGATGGGAGCAGCACATGACAGGATGGGGACGCAGGATGGGTGCAGAACATGACAGGATGGGGCGCAGGATGGGTGCAGCACATGACAGGATGGGGGTGCAGGATGGGAGCAGCACATGACAGGATGGGGGCGCAGGATGGGAGCAGCACATGACAGGATGGGGGCGCAGGATGGGAGCAGCACATGACAGGATGGGGGCGCAGGATGGGAGCAGCACATGACAGGATGGGGGCGCAGGATGGGTGCAGCACATGACAGGATGGGGGCGCAGGACGGGTGCAGCACATGTCAGAATGGGGGTGCAAGATGGGAGCAGCACATGACAGAATGGAGGCGCAGGATGGAGCAGCACATGACAGGATGGGGGCGCAGGATGGAGCAGCACATGACAGGATGGGGACGCAGGATGGGAGCAGCACATGACAGGATGGGGGCGCAGGATGGGTGCAGCACATGACAGGATGGGGGCTCAGGATGGGTGCAGCACATGTCAGAATGGGGGTGCAGGATGGGAGCAGCACATGTCAGAATGGAGGCGCAGGATGGAGCAGCACATGACAGGATGGGGGCGCAGGATGGAGCAGCACATGACAGGATGGGGACGCAGGATGGGTGCAGAACATGACAGGATGGGGCGCAGGATGGGTGCAGCACATGACAGGATGGGGGCGCAGGATGGGAGCAGCACATGACAGGATGGGGGCGCAGGATGGGAGCAGCACATGACAGGATGGGGGCGCAGGATGGGAGCAGCACATGACAGGATGGGGGCGCAGGATGGGAGCAGCACATGACAGGATGGGGGCGCAGGATGGGTGCAGGACATGACAGGATGGGGGCGCAGGATGGGTGCAGCACATGTCAGAATGGGGGTGCAGGATGGGAGCAGCACATGACAGAATGGAGGCGCAGGATGGAGCAGCACATGACAGGATGGGGGCGCAGGATGGAGCAGCACATGACAGGATGGGGGCGCAGGATGGAGCAGCACATGACAGGATGGGGGCGCAGGATGGGTGCAGCACATGACAGGATGGGGGCTCAGGATGGGTGCAGCACATGTCAGAATGGGGGTGCAGGATGGGAGCAGCACATGTCAGAATGGAGGCGCAGGATGGAGCAGCACATGACAGGATGGGGGCGCAGGATGGAGCAGCACATGACAGGATGGGGGCCCAGGATGGAGCATCACATGACAGGATGGGGACGCAGGATGGAGCAGCACATACCAGGATGGAGACCATATACCAATATAAATGTTCGCCACCTGGGCGTAGAACGGGTTCAATAGCTAGTTATATTATATTGTAAGGTGATGATCCTGTGGCTTTCAGGGTTAATGCACCTGTCTTGTAAGCAAGAGGATATGAGTTCCTCGGTGAGCTTATTTTTGTATTGTGTGGGGTTTTCTTTTTTGGTGGGAGGGAGGGGTTTGGTGGTAGGTTGTTTATAGTTGTATTTGCTGTGAAAAAAAAATGAAATAATAAAATAAATTTACATTTTTTTTTTGTGTGTGTGTGATTTAGATAGATGTGTTTAAGCCAGGTGGCTATAGTGTTTCTTTTTGGGCGATGGACCAGAGTTTTCTTTGTCAGGTTTGGTATGAAGTGTGTATGTGCGCGTGTATTAATAAAATGTTTCTTCTCTCCTTGGGTGAGGTAACCTGGGGAGGAGGAGATCTGGAGAATCAAAAAGTGAAAAGACAAGTAAAGGACAGAAAACAACATAAGAAGGAAAGATGGAGGAAGCTTCTCTGAGAAAGAAGAAGGCAGTTTGTTTTCTTTTGTGGGGTTACTTTGACTGGGGGCAGTGATGCTGGACTCGGACTTTGCTTTGGACTGGGGGGGTAATGTTGGACTCGGACAGTTGCTTTTGCTGGGGTTTTGATTTTTGCTATTTATTGATTGTAAGTTTTGTATTTTTATAATAAAAGAGTTCACTACATATAGATTTATACAGCCACCACTAGAGGGAGCTCACTACATACAGATTTATACAGTCACCACTAGAGGGAGCTCACTACATACAGATTTATACAGTCACCACTAGAGGGAGCTCCCAACATACAGATTTATACAGTCACCACTAGGGGAGCTCTCTACATACAGATTTATACAGTCACCACTAGGGGTGCTCTGCAAACACTCATCTAGATCAAGGGCTTCAAGAATCTCCCTTACCAGACAAGACATAAGAGTGCACACAAAACATTCCCTACAGTTAAAATAAACCCTTTCAATAAGGTAAAATAAAGACCCTGGATATTTAGATGCGAGTGTTGTGTTCCTTATAACAGCAGGATGCCAAGGCTTTTAATATTTCAGGATGAGAGGATGACACTATATTCTCGGCTGCTTCCCCAGTGGGCACGGACGGCATGGGTTTTAGCACCTGCCACTCCGGGAATGTTTTATGGCAGAATTACCTTTATTTAATGTGATAAAAGCTTTTCTTGCAGGAACGACCCCAGAATGAGCCTCGGATCCCAACCGAAAACGTGTTAATACTACAAACGAACAAGATCGGGGATGACGATTGTAGGATAAACATGAAAAACAGGGAGGTTATAATCACTGTATGTTCTATAATGCTAGAAAAGAAGGATTTCTAGGCCCCCCACAATCATACTTACTTTTCTAACTTTTTACATATACGCTATGCTGTGATTTTACATAGGGCCCTTAAAGGGGTTAGATGCTCAGTGGTCCATATTAATTTAGTGTCTACTAATCCTGGTGGTCTAGAGTGCTGAAGGGTCTGCAGCAAATCTAATAACCCTGGTGCTCTAGCAGTGGCATGTCACCAATGTGGGCAGACTAGGCAACAGCAATGGGGTCCATAGGTTTGGGGAGAGAATGATGTTGACTTTCGTCCACTTACGCCCTATATGCACAGCAGAAGTTGGCAGCAGTTGTATATAAAGAGCTCGCGAGATTTGGCACAGCAGACCCCCGCTGGTAACTGCTGCGATTGGAGCCAGCTCTGATTGCAGCAGTGTAACCCTTTGGATGCTGAGGTGGACACTGGCCACAGCATCAAAGTAGTTATCGGGGCTACCACCAGGAATTTCGGGGCCCCATACTGGCAAAATATTCGGGCACCCTTGAGACTCCGTCTAGGCTCCACCCCAGCTTCGCCTCCACCCCACAAACCTTCCGCAGTCCCACCACCTACTCTTGGAAAAACTCCACTTCTGCACCAGAAATGGCCGCCAGAGGTGGCACATGTGAAGATTGAAATCTCGGTTCCTGCGCAGATGGATGAAGTGACTACATGGCGTCCCCTCTTTTGAGAAGTGCGGGCTATTTGGAGCGCTCGCTGCAGTGAGTGGATTAGCGGGGGAAGGAGAAGAGGTCAATTTTTTATTTATACTTTTTGGATAATTGAGAACATTGTGGTGGCAAAAATACTGTATGGAGGACAATGGGCTGTACATTATACTATATGGAGAACTATGGGGAGTGCATTATACTATATGCAGGACTATGGGGAGTGCATTATACTATATGGAGAACTATGGGGAGTGCATTATACTATATGGAGGATTATGGGGAGTGCATTATACTATATGCAGGACTATGGGGAGTGCATTATACTATATGGAGAACTATGGGGAGTGCATTATACTATATGGAGGATTATGGGGAGTGCATTATACTATATGCAGGACTATGGGGAGTGCATTATACTATATGGAGAACTATGGGGAGTGCATTATACTATATTGAGAACTATGTGGAGTGCATTATACTATATAGAGGCCTATGGGGAGTGTATTATCCTATATGGAGGACTATGGGGAGTACATTATACTATGTGGAGGACTATGAGGAGTGCATTATGCTATATGGAGGACTATGGGGAGTACATTATTGTATATGGAGAACTATTGGGAGTGCATTATACTATATGGAGGCCTATGGGGAGTGTATTATACTATATGGAGGACTATGGGAGTGCATTATACTACATGGAGAACTATGGGGAGTGCATTATACTATATGGAGGCCTATGAGAAGTGTATTATACTATATGGAGGACTATGGAGAGTGCACTGTACTAAATAGATGACTATGGGGGTGCATTATACTATACTAGATTGTGGCCCGATTCTAACGCATCGGGTATTCTAGAATATGCATGTCCCCGTAGTCTATGGACAATGATGATTCCAGAATTCGCGGCAGACTGTGCCCGTCGCTGATTGGTCGAGGCAACCTTTATGACATCATCGCCATGGCAACCATTATGACATCATCGTCGCTGTGCCCGTTGCTGATTGGTCGAGGCCTGGCGGCCTCGACCAATCAGACGCGGGATATCTACGTCCTTTATGACATCATCGTCGCTGTGCCCGTTCCTGATTGGTCGAGGCCTGGTGGCCTCGACCAATCAGAGACGCGGGATTTCTACGTCGATGCTGTGCCGGTCTCTGATTGGTCGAGGCCTGGCGGCCTCGACCAATCAGAGAGCCGGGATTTCCAGGACAGACAGACAGACGGAAAAACCCTTAGACAATTATATATATAGATGGAGGACTATAGGGAGTGTATTATACTATATGGAGGTCCATGGTGAGTGCATTATACTATATGCAAGACTACGGGGAGTGCATTACTGTATGAAGGATTATGAGGTACATTATACTATATGGAAGGCTATGTGGGGGCTATTATAATATTTGGGGGGCTAGGTGGAAGCCTTCATATTGTATGCAAGCCATTATACAGTGTGAAGGTTTGTGTTTGGGTCCATCATACTGTATGGGGGCCATTATACAGTGTGGATAGGTGTGGGGCCAATATACTGTATGTAGGCCCACTATAATGCATGGAGTGCAGTGTGAGGGTCACAGTTGGGGAATCATACTGTGTTGGAGTCACTATACTTTCCCGGTGGAGTTGAGGGGTGGGGTACAGTACAGTACTGTGTGTGGAGGATACTGTGAAGGAATACACTGTAGGGGTATCTTACAGCATTTGTGGGGCACTTTTTTATATTATTATTTGAGTGCAATGAAATAGGAATCTAGGGATAAAATTAGAAGGCACATAGTACTACACAGCAGGTGCAGTAATGGGGACACATATGGCAGCATCGGCTCAGTATTGGGGTATCAGGTGCAGTAATAGGGACACATACGGCAGCAGTGGCTCAGTATTGGGGTATCAGGGGCAGTAATAGGGACACATACGGCAGCAGTGGCTCAGTATTGGGTATCAGGTGCAGTAATAGGGACACATACGGCAGCAGCGGCTCAGTATTGGGGTATCAGGTGCAGTAATAGGGACACATACGGCAGCAGCGGCTCAGTATTGGGGTATCAGGTGCAGTAATAGGGACACATATGGCAGCAGAGGCTCAGTATTGGGGTATCAGGTGCAGTAATAGGGACACATACGGCAGCAGCGGCTCAGTATTGGGGTATCAGGTGTAGTAATAGGGACACATGGCAGCAGCGGCTCAGTATTGGAGTATCAGGTGCAGTAATAGGGACACATATGGCAGCAGAGGCTCAGTATTGGGGTATCAGGTGTAGTAATAGGGACACATATGGCAGCAGCGGCTCAGTATTGGAGTATCAGGTGCAGTAATAGGGACACATATGGCAGCAGAGGCTCAGTATTGGGGTATCAGGTGTAGTAATAGGGACACATATGGCAGCAGCGGCTCAGTATTGGAGTATCAGGTGCAGTAATAGGGACACATATGGCAGCAGCGGCTCAGTATTGGGGTATCAGGTGCAGTAATAGGGACACATACGGCAGCAGCGGCTCAGTATTGGGGTATCAGGTGCAGTAATAGGGTCACATACGGCAGCAGTGGCTCAGTATCGGGGTATCAGGGGCAGTAATAGGGTCACATACGGCAGCAGTGGCTCAGTATTGGGGTATCAGGGGCAGTAATTGGGACACATACGGCATCAGTATTGAGGTGTCAGGAGCAGTAATAGGGACACATACGGCAGCAGGGGCTCAGTATTGGGGTATCAGGTGCAGTAATAGGGACACATACGGCAGCAGTGGCTCAGTATTGGGGTATCAGGTGCAGTAATAGGGACACATACGGCAGCAGAGGCTCAGTATTGGGGTATCAGGTGCAGTAATAGGGACACATACGGCAGCAGCGGCTCAGTATTGGGGTATCAGGGGCAGTAATAGGGACACATACGGCAGCAGCGGCTCAGTATTGGGGTATCAGGGGCAGTAATAGGGACACATACGGCAGCAGCGGCTCAGTATTCGGGTATCAGGTGCATTAATAGGGACACATGCGGCTCAGTATTGAGGTGTCAGGTGCAGTAATAGGGACACATACGGCAGCAGTGGCTCAGTATTGGGGTATCAGCAGGATGAGGAGTTTGTGCAGGTTGGGAATAGATGGTGATGGGGCTGGAATATGAGAAGTGAAATGTGTCTTTGTTGTATTCTCTGCAGCCAAGTCCTGGCTGGAGAAGTTGTCATGACGGTCTGGGCCAGATGGAAAAAGTGAATGACTCCACCAATAAGAACGTCAGCTATAAGTCACCATCTATAACTGTGCTGTGATCTCTTATATGTTCTGCAGGGCTGGTATCTACCACTATATGGTCACCATATGGCGGTAATATCCATGTTGGTCTTCGTATAGAGATTACTTCAGTAACAGCGCGGTCATCTGCTGAGGTTCTCCTCCATTATTAGGGGGCGTCACCATAGTTGTAATCAGGGTTACCTGGTTAGGGGTCAGTCAGAACAAGTCCCCCCCCCCCCCCCCCGTACCAACACCGCCTAGCTACGCCTCAAGTTCACGAATAACTTTGTTAGTATCTGAGTGACTACTGGTGCTTAGAAACATCTGCAGACTCTACATCCCATAGAGTCCTCTTGACAAACTTCATATCATCATATCAGTGGGTAATCCTGGTGCGGTTATTTTTTGGTTGGAGGACGCACGAGACTTTACTGATGCTGGAAAACGACTCTTCCTCATCAGAAAAAGGACTCGCTGCCATTACTCATTGAGACCTGTTTGGTTATGCTGCCACCTAGTGCTGGACTTTGCTTTGCACATATAGTACCGTATGTCGTAATTTTACAATATTTGTGTCCGCATAGTTGCTGTATATGTCACATTTTATTTGCTATGCAGGACAATATTTTGTAGGTTTATTTGGGCCCTTGGACAATGCAACACAATTGTAGGCGGACCCTGTTTATTTTCCATTTTTCTCCTCTCTTTCCAAGAGCTATTCCTTTTTTTCTTCTTTTTTTCCGTCAGTCGAGATGTATGAGGGATTGCTTTTGTAGAGTACGAGCTATAGTTTTTACCACTAACATTTTGGGGTCTATACAATTTACCAATCTCTTTTTATTCCATTTTCCAGGGGGAGGTGAAGTAACCAGAAAACAGAGACTGACTTTTTTTAAATCTTTTTTTCACCCATTTTGGCATTCGCATATTGGATAAACATTCTGAAATTATGTTGCTCTTCCACTTATGCACATGGAGTTAATTTTTTGTAAGATATATATATATATATATATATATATATATATATATATATATATATATACTCTTGATCTCAAAAGTTTACATACCCCGGCAGAATTTTTGCTTTCTTGGCCTTTTTTCAGAGAATATGAATGATAACACCAAAACATTTTCTCCACTCATGGTTAGTGGTTGGGTGAAGCCATTTATTGTCAAACTACTGTGTTTTCTCTTTTAAATCATAATGACAACCCAAAACATCCAAATGACTCAGATCAAAAGTTCACATACCCTGGTGATTTTGGCCTGATAACATGCACAGATTTTGACACAAATGGGTTTGAATGGCTACTAAAGGTAACATCCTCACCAGTGACCTATTTGCTTGTAATCAGTGTGTGCATAAAAGGTGAGTGAGTTTCTGGGATCCAGACAGACTCTTGCATCTATCATCCAGCCACTGACGTTTCTGGATTGTGAGTCATAGGGAAAGCAAATGAATTGTTAACGGATCTACGGGAAAAAGTAGTTGAACTGTATAAAACAGGAAAGGGATACAAAAAGATATCCAAGGAATTGATAATGCCAGTCAGCAGCGCTCAAACTGTGATTAATAAAAGGAAAATCAGGGGCTCTGCAAAGACAAAACCACAGTCAGGTAGACCAACAAAAATGTCATCCACAGTGGCCAGGAAAATTGTTCAGGATGCAAAGAAAAACCCACAAATAACATCAGCTGAAATACTGGACTCTCTGAAAACTAGCGGTGCGGCTGTTTCAAGATGCACAATGAGGAGGCACTTGAAGAAAAATGGGCTGCTTGGTCAAGGCGCTAGTAGAAAGCCATTACTGCGCAAATGCCACAAAATATCTAACCTACAATACGTAATACAGCACAGAGACAAGCCTCAAAACTTCTGGAACAAGGTAATTTGGAGTGATGAGACCAAAATTGAACTTTTTGGCCACAACCATAAATGTTACATTTGGAGAGAGGTCAACAAGGCCTATGATGAAAGGAACACCATTCCTACTGTAAAGCATGGAGGTGGATCGCTGATGTTTTGGGGATGTGTGAGCTACAAAGGCACAGGAAACTTGGACAAAGGTGAAGGAAAGATGAATGCAGCACATTATCAGCAAGTACTGGAGGCAAATTTGCACTCATCAGCCCAGAAGCTGTGCATGGGACGTACTTGGACGTTCCAACATGACAACGATCTAAAACACAAGGCCAAGTCGACCTGACATTGGCTACAGCAGAACAAAGTGAAGGTTCTGGAGTGGCCATCTCAGTCTCCTGACCTCAATATGATTGAGCCACTTTGGGGAGATCTCAAGCGTGAAGTTCATGCTAGAGAGCCCAGGAATGTACAGGAACTGGAGGCTTTTTGCCAAGAAGATGAGCAGCTTTACCATCTGAGAAAATAAAGAGCCTCATCCACAACTACCACAAAAAACTTCAAGCTGTCATTGATGTTAGAGGGGGCAATACACGGTATTCAGAAATGGGGTATGTGAACTGTTGATCAGGGTCATTTGGATGTTTTGGGTTGTCATTATAATTTAAAAAGAGAAAACACAGTAGTTTGACAATAAATGGCTTCACCCAACCACTAACCAAGAGTGGAGAAAAAGTTTTGGTGTTATCATTCATATTCTCTGAAAAAAAAGAAAGCAAAAATTCTGCTGGGGTATGTAAACTTTTGGGCACAACTGCTATACTGCTCAGTATTGCTGTATAATGCCTCCAAGATGGCGCCGCCTGCGCAGCTGCAGCCACCGGATCACAGTTAGACAACGATTGCTGCCACTGCACAGGCGCGGACGGTGCCACCTTGGAGGAGGCGTTATTGTTCTCTTCTCCAGTAAGATGGTGCTGCCGGCGCATGCGCAGTAGCAGCTATCAGATCACAGCTATAGACAACTAAACCTGCTACTGCGCGGGCACCATCTTCAATTTTTTTTTTATAGCTGGATAACCTCAAAAAAATGTATTATTAGCGCAGTAACCATGCAATTTTGCTGCAGCGCAGGTGCCATGGCCGACACCTGCCAGCAAAAGCGTTTTTTGTCTCTTTCTTCAATATGTAATGATATTCATTATGCAAACTAGTGGGCGGATCAGTAAGGGATCAGTGACCTGTCAGCAGTCTGCATTATGAATATATAATCAGACCACCACATACACCAACCCCGCCTTAAGGCACGAGAATCTCATTAACTACAAACTGAAAATAAAGATTAAACAACAAGCACAAGATGGATTTCATAAAAAAAGGTATCATTTTATTCAGTATAACGGCGCCGACCTGACACTGTGTGTAGGTTACTGTGCACAATCCTGCTGACAGGTTCCCTTTAAATGTTTGTCTTAATTTTGTTTTTCTTAACCCATTCAGAGGTGGATTTGCTGGTGTGTTTTGGATCATTGTCCTGCTGCATAACCCAAGTGTACTTCAGCTTGAGGTCACGAACAGATGACCGCAAGTTCTCCTTCAGGATTTTTTTTCGGTAGACAGCAGAATTCATGGTTCCGCTCCATTTACCACAGCAAGTCTCCCAGGTCCTGAAACATCAAAACAGCCTCAGACTATCACACTACCACCACCATATTTTACTGTTGGTATGATGTTTTTTTTTCTGAACTGCTGGGTTACTTCTACACCAGATGTAATGGGACATACACCTTCCAAAAAGTTTAACTTTTGTCTCTCCGGTCCACAGAGTATTCTCCCAAAAGTCTTTGGGATCACCAAGAAGTTTTCTGACAAAACTGAGACGAACCTTTATATTCTTATTGCTCAGCAGTGGTTTTCGTCTTGGAACTCTGCCATGCAAGTCATTTTTGCCCCGTCTTTTTCTTATGGTGAAGTCATGAATACTGAGCTTAACTGTAGCAAGTGCGGCCTGCAGTTCTTTGGATGTTGTTGTGGGGTCTTTTGTGACCTCTTGATAGATCTCAATTACATTGTTTCTCATTTGTTCTAGAATTTCTTTGGATAGCGGCATGATGTATAGCTTTTGAGAATCTTTTGGTCTACTTCACTTTGTCAGGCAGGTACTATTCAAATGATTTCTTGATTGAGAAATGTGTGGCGGTCATCAGGCCTGTGTGTGGCTAGGGAATTTGAGCTCAGCTTCCCAAAGATGTGATAAACCACAGTTAATTTATGTTTTAAGGAGGGGAGGCAATCACTTTTTCACACAGGACTCTGTAGGTTTGGATTTCTTTTTCGATTAATAATAAAGATCTTTATTTATAGACTGAATTTTGTGGTTTCTTGCTATCTTTGTCTAATATTTACATTTATTTGGGGATTTTGACACATCGAAGTGTGACAAACATGCAAAAGAATAAGAAATCAGGAAGGGGGAAAACACTTATTCACACCACGGTACCATTTTATTGGAATATTGCTATCTCATTGTGTGAATGGGCCTTACTGGTTTTCCCACCTGATGTCATACATCACTGGTATCTGCCGTTACACTATGAGCATTGGAGGACCGACCGCTGGATTTAATCAAGAGGATTTAATAGGACACCCCAAATAAATGCCCCTTTATTGTGCTGCAACAAAATGTAGGCCATCAATATCAAAGTCCTCCAGAATCCCTTTAAAGGGCGAAAGGGCCATTTACATATTTCTTCAGGTAGGTGTTAGCTCTTCAATTGTGCCACAAATAAATTTACATGGTTCATTTATAGCAAAAATATAAACCTGAGTTGACAGAAATTTTTTTTTATAAAAGAGAGACAGATCCACAAGAGTTCTGACAGGTTGTGCAGTCACTGGCGGTCACATTCGCTGTGGAAGTATAAATGACCGTGAATAGGCAGCGGAAAGAAGGAGACGTGAGCGCCTCACAGTCGTCTGCCATGTTCCTCCAGCCTGTGGACTATTAACACCTCTCCCCTCCTCGCGTCCGTTACAATCAATGCAGCCGAGTGTGAAGAAAATATCACAGGAAAAAGGCTCATCTGCCCATGATGTGGGTCTCCTAAGATGAGCGGAGCAAATCATGTCATCAATCCCATGGATAAAAATCCCCCATGAGGTGTCTTATCTACAGGGAGAGGCCCATTATCAGGTGTTCTGTTAGATCTCACAATGTTCTACCTATCCTGCAGTGGAGCTGTAGGAAATACCGTATGTACAAGAATATAACTACTATAATACTGCCCCTCTGTACAAGAATATAACAACTATAATACTGCCGGTCTGTACAAGAATATAACTACTATAATACTGCTCCCATGTACAAGAATATAACTACTATAATACTGCCGGTCTGTACAAGAGTATAACTACTATAATACTGCTCCTATGTACAAGAATATAACTACTATAATACTGCTCCCATGTACAAGAATATAACTACTATAATACTGCCGGTCTGTACAAGAGTATAACTACTATAATACTGCTCCTATGTACAAGAATATAACAACTATAATACTGCTCCCTATGTACAAGAATATACAGTGGGGCAAAAAAGTATTTAGTCAGTCAGCAATAGTGCAAGTTCCACCACTTAAAAAGATGAGAGGCGTCTGTAATTTACATCATAGGTAGACCTCAACTATGGGAGACAAACTGAGAAAAAAAAATCCAGAAAATCACATTGTCTGTTTTTTTAACATTTTATTTGCATATTATCGTGGAAAATAAGTATTTGGTCAGAAACAAACAATCAAGATTTCTGGCTCTCACAGACCTGTAACTTCTTCTTTAAGAGTCTCCTCTTTCCTCCACTCATTACCTGTAGTAATGGCACCTGTTTAAACTTGTTATCAGTATAAAAAGACACCTGTGCACACCCTCAAACAGTCTGACTCCAAACTCCACTATGGTGAAGACCAAAGAGCTGTCAAAGGACACCAGAAACAGAATTGTAGCCCTGCACCAGGCTGGGAAGACTGAATCTGCATTAGCCAACCAGCTTGGAGTGAAGAAATCAACAGTGGGAGCAATAATTAGAAAATGGAAGACATACAAGACCACTGATAATCTCCCTCGATCTGGGGCTCCGCGCAAAATCCCACCCCGTGGGGTCAGAATGATCACAAGAACGGTGGGCAAAAATCCCAGAACCACGCGGGGGGACCTAGTGAATGAACTGCAGAGAGCTGGGACCAATGTAACAAGGCCTACCATAAGTAACACACTACGCCACCATGGACTCAGATCCTGCAGTGCCAGACGTGTCCCACTGCTTAAGCCAGTACATGTCCGGGCCCGTCTGAAGTTTGCTAGAGAGCATTTGAATGATCCAGAGGAGTTTTGGGAGAATGTCCTATGGTCTGATGAAACCAAACTGGAACTGTTTGGTAGAAACACAACTTGTCGTGTTTGGAGGAAAAAGAATACTGAGTTGCATCCATCAAACACCATACCTACTGTAAAGCATGGTGGTGGAAACATCATGCTTTGGGGCTGTTTCTCTGCAAAGGAGCCAGGACAACTGATCCGGGTACATGAAAGAATGAATGGGGCCATGTATCGTGAGATTTTGAGTGCAAACCTCCTTCCATCAGCAAGGGCATTGAAGATGAAACGTGGCTGGGTCTTTCAACATGACAATGATCCAAAGCACACCACCAGGGCAACGAAGGAGTGGCTTCGTAAGAAGCATTTCAAGGTCCTGGAGTGGCCTAGCCTGTCTCCAGATCTCAACCCTATAGAAAACCTTTGGAGGGAGTTGAAAGTCCGTGTTGCCAAGCGAAAAGCCAAAAACATCACTGCTCTAGAGGAGATCTGCATGGAGGAATGGGCCAACATACCAACAACAGTGTGTGGCAACCTTGTGAGGACTTACAGAAAACGTTTGACCTCTGTCATTGCCAACAAAGGATATATTACAAAGTATTGAGATGAAATTTTGTTTCTGACCAAATACTTATTTTCCACCATAATATGCAAATAAAATGTTAAAAAAACAGACAATGTGATTTTCTGGATTTTTTTTTCTCAGTTTGTCTCCCATAGTTGAGGTCTACCTATGATGTAAATTACAGACGCCTCTCATCTTTTTAAGTGGTGGAACTTGCACTATTGCTGACTGACTAAATACTTTTTTGCCCCACTGTAACTACTATAATACTGCTCCTATGTACAAGAATATAACTACTATAATACTACCTCTGTGTACAAGAATATAACAACTATAATACTGCTCCTATGTACAAGAATATAACTACTATAATACTGCCCCTATGTACAAGAATATAACAACTATAATACTGCTCCCATGTACAAGAATATAACTACTATAATACTGCTCCTATGTACAAGAATATAACTACTATAATACTGCCCCCTATGTACAAGAATATAACTACTATAATACTGCCCCTATGTACAAGAATATAACAACTATAATACTGCTCCTATGTACAAGAATATAACAACTATAATACTGCTCCTATGTACAAGAATATAACTACTATAATACTGCTCCTATGTACAAGAATATAACTACTATAATACTGCCCCTATGTACAAGAATATAACTACTATAATACTGCTCCCATGTACAAGAATATAACTACTATAATACTGCTCCTATGGACAAGAATATAACTACTATAATACTGCCCCTATGTACAAGAATATAACTACTATAATACTGCCCCTATGTACAAGAATATAACTACTATAATACTCCTCCTATGTACAAGAATATAACAACTATAATACTGCCCCAAAGTACAAGAATATAACTACTATAATACTGCTCCTATGTACAAGAATATAACTACTATAATACTGCTCCTATGTACAAGAATATAACAACTATAATACTGATCCCTATGTACAAGAATATAACTACTATAATACTACCCCTGTGTACAAGAATATAACCACTATAATACTGCTCCCTATGTACAAGAATATAACTACTATAATACTACCCCTATGTACAAGAATATAACTACTATAATACTGCCCCTATGTACAAGAATATAACAACTATAATACTGCTCCTATGTACAAGAATATAACTACTATAATACTGCTCCTATGTACAAGAATATAACTACTATAATACTGCCCCTATGTACAAGAATATAACTACTATAATACTGCTCCCATGTACAAGAATATAACTACTATAATACTGCTCCTATGTACAAGAATATAACTACTATAATACTGCCCCTATGTACAAGATTATAACTACTATAATACTGCTCCTATGTACAAGAATATAACTACTATAATACTGCCACTATATACAAGAATATAACTACTATAATACTGCTCCTATATACAAGAATATAACTACTATAATACTGCCCCTATGTACAAGAATATAACTACTATAATACTGCCCCTATATACAAGAATATAACTACTATAATACTGCCCCTATGTACAAGAATATAACTACTATAATACTGCCCCTACGTACAAGAATATAACTACTATAATACTGCCCCTATATACAAGAATATAACTACTATAATACTGCCCCTATGTACAAGAATATAACTACTATAATACTGCCCCTATATTATTATTATTTATTATTATAGCGCCATTTATTCCATGGCGCTTTACATGTAAGGAGGGGTATACATAATAAAAAACAGGTACAATAATCTTGAAAAATACAAGTCACAACTGGTACAGGAGGAGAGAGGACCCTGCCCGCGAGGGCTCACAATCTACAAGGGATGGGTGAGGATACAGTAGGTGAGGGTAGAGCTGGTCATGCAGCGAAGCTGGTGGCAGTGATACCGATAGTGTGCAGACTTTTGGGTGATGCTGAAGCGGCTGCGGGGTTGATAATTATTGTTCCTGCCTGAGTGGGAGTAGTTATCGCGTCGCTGCAGCGTGCCCAATAGCCAGTACATAGCAGGCAGCCTTTCTGGCGACTAATTACCCAGGGTGCAGTACCTAATCTGACCTGAGAGTAAGGGGGCGCCAGAGAGCTGCAAGTGTTAAATGGAACTGTAAGTGGGATATACATAAATCCCTGCAGTTCGTGGTATATAGAAAAGCAGTGGGATACCTAGAATAAGCCCCTGCTGTAAACTGAGAGGTCAATAGCCTTGTGTGTGGTTTTTCATCACATCGTGGAGTGGAGGGATAACTAAGATAAGCCCCCCTGCACATGTGATAGCCGTCTGTTGGCCTAAAGTCACCTCAATCCGTGACGTAGGGGTGACAGTCACGGTGGGAATCCTGACCAATTGGTGACAGCGGTCAGGGGAATCGTGACAATTGCGACAATTGTCACGATTCCCCTGACCGCTGTCACCAATTGGTCAGGATTCCCACCGTGACCGTCACCCCTACGTCACAGATTGAGGTGACTTGAGGCCAACAGACGGCTATCACATGTGCAGGGGGGCTTATCTTAGTTATCCCTCCACTGCTACAATGTGATGAAACAACACACACAAGGCTATTGACCTCTTAGTTTACAGCAGGGGCTTATTCTAGGTATCCCACTGCTTTCAATATACCACAAACTGCAGGGATTTATGTATATCCTGCTTACAGTTCCACTTAACACTTGCAGCTCTCTGGCGCCCCCTTTCTCTCAGGTCAGATTAGGTACTGCACCCTGGGTAATTAGTCGCCAGAAAGGCTGCCTGCTATGTACTGGCTATTGGGCACGCTGCAGCGACGCGATAACTACTCCCACTCAGGCAGGAACAATAATTATCAACCCCGCAGCCGCTTCAGCATCACCCAAAAGTCTGCACACTATCGGTATCACTGCCACCAGCTTCGATTAACCGGGTCCGAAGCTAACCCAACACATTTATATATACAATAATATAACTACTATAAGGCTATGTGCACACGTTGCGGATTATGCTTAGGAATTTCTGGTGCGGATTCTGCCTCTCCTGGCAGAAAACGCACCTGCGGATGTGTCGCGTTTTTTGTGCGGTTCCGCAGGATTTTTTGTGAGTTTTTGCTGCGGTTTTCTTTCGGATTTGCTGCGTTTTTTACCCCTGCAGTTTTCTATAATGGAATGGGTACAAAAACACTGCAGATTCACAAAAAAGAAGTGACATGCTACTTATTTTAAAACGCAGCGTTTCCGCAGCGGATTTTCCACAAAGTGTGCACAGCATTTTTTTTTTCTCATTGATTTACATTGTACTGTAAATCAATTGTGGATCTGCAGCGTTTCTGCACCTCTAAAAGCGATGCGGATCCGCAGAGAATCCGCAACGTGTGCACATACCCTAATACTGCTCCTATGTACAAGAATATAACTACTATAATACTGCTCCTATGTACAAGAATATAACTACTATAATACTGCTCCTATGTACAAGAATATAACTACTATAATACTGCCTCTATGTACAAGAATATAACTACTATAATACTGTCCCCTATGTACAAGAATATAACTACTATAATACTGCCCGTATATAAGAATATACCTACTATAATACTGCCCTTGTGTTTGTACAAGAACTTTGATAGTTATTTTTGTGAACACTGTATATAGTTAATATATACATATGTCGGAGGCACTAGTCACACCCAAACCTTACAATATGGCAGTGTTCCTCACCTGACAAGAGAACAATACACGTCAGATTGAACAGTGTTTGAAGTCTACGCTGGCATTCTTGCTCGCTTACCTTACATGGGCAGGACATTTTTTAGATCAGCGTCTCCCCTGCAGCGTGGTACGTGTGCCATCTCCCTGTGGTTACCCCTCCACTTTTGATTTGTATGCTGCTTGCGTTGGGTCCGCTGGCACAGACAGCAGAAGCAGTTATTAGGCTACGTTCACATTAGCGTTGCGCGCCGCTGCGTCGGCGACGCAACGCACGACGCACAAAAAAATGCGCGCAAACGCACGCAAAAACGCTGCGTTTTGCGACGCGTGCGTCGTTTTTTGACGAAAATCGGACGCACGAAAAATGCAACTTGTTGCATTTTCTTGCGTCCGACGCTAGCGTCGGAAACTACGCACGTGTCGGAAAACGCAACAAAAAAGACGCACGCGTCCCCCATGTTAAACATAGGGGCGTGTCGCCGCTGCGTCGCCGCTGCGTCGCCGACGCAACAGCGACGCACATTAGCGGAACGCTAATGTGAACGTAGCCTTATTGCGTGACTAGTCGTGTTGGAGTTTTATTATTGACAGGTCAGACTTGCCTATTCAGGAAGAGCTGGTGACCCTTTCATTAAAAATAAATTAAAATAATAATAAGTAAAAATAAAGCAAAAGGTATTTATTAACAAAAAAACAAAATCTCCTACTCAGAACTGTGTGTCTCCATAGTTACAGACTACAAACAAGCTCTGTGTAGTCTGACCTCGCCATCATGTTAGTTCCTCTCTTCCATCTATCCATAGATGGGGTTGACGGAGAGCCGTCCTTCAAAAATGATTCACTTGGGCATTGTCACTGGACTCTGTTTCTTGATTTCCATATTCTTGTGGAAATTTGGATGTCGGTACTAAATCACTGTCAATGTATTTCCAAATGGCTCTATACTACAAATGATAATATTCGCAGGGAGCCAACAAGGTTCCCAAACTCTACTGCCACATACAGCTGCATGGATTCCATTTAAAGGGGTGAGCGAGTCAGGCAGATTTATCCACTGGATAGGTGCTAGAGTTTGGTAGGGGTCTACTGTTGGACAGAATGGGTTCCATCGCTGAGATCGTGGCTTAGGGACGGTCAGGCTTGCGTCCTGTCACTTTAATCAAGGTTAGAGATCAGAGAACCTGAACTTAAAAATTCGGGCTTTGTACCAGACAGTTGTTGCCCAGTGCTAATCGCCGAACATAGACTCTTCTCCCGGAAGTCCATCACAAAGTTTGGAGTTCCGGGAAAAGTCTGTTGGAGAGAGAGAGAGATACATTTTTCCAGATCAAAAGTTTGGGTCCCCATTGTTTTCAATGGGGTTCGAGTTCTGGATAAAGTGAGAGTACAGACACCATTTGTCCGCTCTCACAGCAGTCTGGTTTGGCCCGATGTTTGTGTAGTCCTTATGTAGGCAGATGTTGGTCCTTTCTGTGCAGTAGTCCTCTTGAAGTTTTCCATAGTCAAGCCTGGTTTCCTGGGCGTACAAAACTAACAAACATTGAAGAAAGAATCCTCCACGCATCGGGTCGCGGAAAAATAATACCAGATTTATTAGCAAAGCAATTGCTAATGACATAGAGTTGCTTTGCTAATAAATCCAACATTATTTTTCTGCAATTCGATGTGTGGAGGATTCTTTCTTCAATGTTTGTTAGTTTTGTACGCCCAGGAAACCAGGCTTGACTATGGGAAACTTCAAGAGGACTACTGCACAGAAAGGATTGACATCTGCCTACATAAGGACTACACAAACATCGGGCCAAACCAGACTGCTGTGAGAGCGGACAAATGGTGTCTGTACCCTCACTTTCCTCACTGAGTATATGGAGCGGCATCCTATCCCGCCACCGTATTTTTATACAGAGTGACGTACGCCCCATCTATCTGTTTTTCCATTGTTTTTCCAAACAACTTTAATAACATTTTCAACCAAAACAAGACATAGAGAGAGCAAGGTTAACATAAATGCAATGACATGAAACATTCATGAAGCATAAAAGTAAAAATAGAATAAAATAAAACAGCAAAACAATAAATACAGTAAATTCTTATGGAAATATTTCCAACCAGCGAGACCATTTTTTTTTCAAAAAGGAAGGAAAGCAGCCAATTTTTGTTCATAGGATTTATGCAAAGCCAGTTTGTCAATAATTTCTTGTGAAGAGGGTACTTTAGAAGATTTCCAAAAAAAAAGGCAATAGCATTCTTAGAAACTAAAAGCAGATGTGTAACAAGTTTCCTAAAAGGTGGAGTCAATTGATCTGCATTCAACGAGAGCAGGGCCAACTGAGGAGACAGAAAAATCCGAACGTTTTAATGTAATAGAAATAAGAGATTTCGTCCCAAAAAGGTCTAATACGTGGAGAAAACCAAAACAAATGGGAAAGGCTACCATAATGTCCACAATCCCTCCAGCAGAGAGGGGAATTGGAAGGATTAATAAATGCTAAGCGAGACGGTGAATAATACCACCTCATGAAGAGCCATGGACATGGTGGCAGAGTAAGTCAAGGACACGGCCAGTTCCCAATCATCTAGAGCTACAGAAAGATTCAAAGTAGATTCCCATTTGCTCATGTATGGGGATTTTATCATTTTGAAATCATTATTAAACCACTGGTAGATAGACTCCCCCGGAAGAAGGCACGCACGCCGAAACGCGCGTTGGGGTGGTGGCGCCGCAGGTCTGAGGTAACTATGCAATACTAACCTTATTCATTGTCCTGCATGTTTGTTTGGGTGTTGTTGCTGGACGCTCCTCACCAGCCTAGTGTTACTAGCTCCATTACATATGGACTCACTATTCACACCAATGATTCTGTTATAGGGACGTTATTATGATTATAGCATGGTATTAGCCTCCGTCCTGCGGCCCCGGTGTAGTGTCACCGCTCAGAGTATCCCACTTATTGTCCAATGTCAATTTTAATATATTATATTTATTTAATAAAGATTATGTTTTGATGATCCCTTTTTGTGCAGCTTCTCTATGTAGGGTCTATCTGGTAGATATATTGAGTAGACCAAAATATGCTATGACCGGAGTTGCATAAAATATTAATCTCCGGCTCCGATAAAGGAGGGCGACCAGTCACCTGTGGCCTTAAAAAAATCCTTTAAAATAGTAAACTGCATAAAAGCCGATGAGGGAACACCAAACCTATCTTTAAGGTGGGTAAATGACACAAACTTGTTACCATCAAAGATGTCACGTAGTTTAGAGATTCCCCAGTCAGCCCGATTTGAACGCAGATCAAACGAGAAAACAGTGGCCAAAAAAAGAGAGGGGAAGTCTCAGCATAAGCTTCATAGCTTTTAATTTTGAGAAATTTCCGCCATGCCACAAGAACAGCTACAAAAAAAACGGATGATCAGACCGAAGCAAAAACTTAGAGGTGAATAAATTCATAATAATATTACGAGGTGGAGAATTTCTATTAAAATGTAATTCCAATTCCACCCATGAAGGTGTATGATCTGCAGACCACCAATATAGACTCTGTTTAATTAAATTAGAGAAATAATAGGCCGAAACATTAGGAAGATCCATACCCCTACGCAATCTATGTTTATACAGTTGACTAGAGGCTATACAAGCTCTATTGTTGCCCCAAAAAGATTGCGGTGTGCCTGGAAACTGGTCAAATAGGAAGTAGAAACAAGTAAAGGAAGGGACCTGAAAGCATAGAGAATCTTGGGAAGAATTATTGATTTTACAATAAGGCACTTTCCCCACCACGATAATACTTTATCATCATAAAATCTAAGCTCTTTAGAAATGGAAGCAATAAGAGAATCCAAATTGCTGGGAATCAAGGAGCTAAGGTTTGTAGAAAACCTCAGACCCAAATAAAC